>NC_142008.1:85129491-85279491 GCF_049901715.1 Pseudonaja textilis | reverse complement strand
ATATATATATATATATATAATAAAACGCATCTTTTAAATAAAAGATTTTTGTTCAGAAATATGACAAAACTTAAAAAATCTTTTAGAAGCACTGATAATCATTTGTAAGAATCTTTTTCGGTGAGTCTGTGTTTTCTTCAGTTGTTGCTATGAACGCAAACAGTTATTGAAAGTAAATATGGAGAGAAAAATGAATGTCCGTTTTAAAAATTCAACCGATTTCAGAGACTGTGCAAAAATAAACAAGCTTATCCTTTTTCATTAAAATATGGATTAAATTAGTTTTAAATTTACATTTTATTTTAATAAATGTAAAGTTCTATCATTGTTTTGTTAAATACTTAAACATTATTTTTTTAAAGTAAACTACCGATATTTGTTTATCTTTACATAATCCCAGCGCCAATAAACTCATTTGTTTTACTAATGGTTGGTGATATTGCACAAATGAAACTATCATTTTTAGGAGACTCTGGGATTGCAAAGTTTGAAAACTCCTGGCCTAAGCAATTTTCTGAGATGCCCTTATGGCTTTTGGTTTTCATTCCTACAAGAAAGGCAGCTTTGTTCTGCTTGAATGAATCTGTAATGCTGTCACTCCAAGTTGATGAAGGTGGGAAATGCAGATGGGCCTTGATTTATTTTTGTTTAAGTTCAGGGATATGAATAGAAGGATGAACAGCTCCCCATTAATTTTTATTGTAAACAGGAGGAGAGAACACCAACTAATTTAAGGAAGAAGGCTTTTGCTTTTTGGTGATGAAGGATATGTTCTAGTTATAAATAATTAACTTGCATGTGGAAGATGGTTTAATTCCTGAAAGAAATTACTTGTGAGGAATGATTGGGGGTGGGGGTGGCAGAGGGAAGCCATGCAATCTATATCCCTTTGCCTTTCATGCTTCTGTGAGAGAGAAAAGACTAAATGTATTCATTGGAAACATGTCAGCAGGAAAGCTGAAAGAAGATTGCTGAGACCATTCCTATCAAGAGAGTAGCAGTAGGTTTCTGGGTTGAAAAGGCTTTTAGAATTTCTATAATGAAGAAGGCCGAGGCCCAAATAATGGCAAGAAAACCTTCTCTTGGTCTCCATAAAATCTCACAGAATATGGAAATATACTTTTTCCTCATACAGGTATTTAAGAAAGGATAAATTTATAGTAGTTTGGGAGCATTGTATATTCCTTCCTATTTGTTAGACAAATTTGAATTTTATATTCCTATCTTTTCCTGAGCAAAGACTAGAGGAAAATCAATGAGCATTCTCCCACAAACTCCCATCCATTTTGACTCCTTTAAGAGCTGTTCCTAGAGGAAGCTATCAGGCCTCGCTATATTCCTGGAGTGATAAGCCATTGTCTAGACCAGGGGTGTCAAACTCAAGGCCCAGGGCCCAGATTTGGCCCACTGACCCACCCTGGAAACAATGAAGGAGAGGCCTACGATGCCTCTGCCACAAAAATGGAGCTCAGGAGGGCCATACATGGACCTCTAGAGCTATGTTTTTGCTGGCAGAAGGCTGCAGGAGGCCCTCACAGCTGAAAAACTGGGCCACCACAGGCGTCCCCAACGAATGATGTTGAGCTGACCACACCAACCCCAGCCACATCCACCCTGGTCCCCTGAGGACAAACACAACCCTGATGCGACCCTTAATAAAATCGAGTTTGACACCCCTGGTCTAGAATAGGGGCTGCCAACCTTTTGGACCTCAGGGACCACCCAATTGTAATTTTAAATCCCGAGGACCAGAGACCCTGGGAAAATCCCAAAAGAAGTCTGCAGGAAAATTTCCCACCCTGTTTTCCTACCAATCAATCATTCTTTATTTGGGATTGCAGAATACTGTTTCCAGCTCTGTTTGGGGGAGGGGAAGAGAGACTTTTGGCTTCATGCAAGGAAAGCAGCAGAAGCAACAGAAATCTTTCTTTCTCTCCCCCAAAGTCTGCCAGAAATGAGTCTTTGTGAGAGACTTGTCGCACTGGTGCAGCCCCTTGGAGCAGGATGCCTTGCAGGGTCCCAAAGACTCATTTCTGGCAGAGTTTGGGGGAGAGAAAGAAAGATTTTTGCTGCTTTCCTTGTGTGCAGTCAAAAGCAGAAGAAGAAAGAAGCGGAAAGAAGCAGCCCAGTGGCCAGGCCAGGCAAGTGGGGCAAGTTTCCCCCTCCACCTTTCCCCCCTCCCTTCACTACCTCGTGTTGTTTGCAATGCAAATGATGCAAGCCTTGTGTTCCTGCAGGCCATGTGGGCGGCGCAGCCTTGTATTCCCACACAGTCTGGATTAATTACTTTGGGGGGTGCTTTGGGGTGACATTTCTCTGCAGACTAACAAAATTTTCTCGCGGCCCACTGGTTGGAGACCACTGGTCCAGAAAATGACTTACATCTATTGTACTGGCATGTAAGATTGAAAAGGAGAATACAGTGTGGATGATCTAAACAAATGTCTTCAGTGCTACTCTTGTCTCCCTACCCTTTCTCATCCTGCTATGGAACTGAAGTCAATTCCTTAACTGAAGGGGGATTGGAAAGTTAATGAGGATGTATTTCTTTTCTTAGCAGAAAATTCAATAGATTAGAACAGAAATTTAAAGAACATCAATAGAGATTTTTCTTAAATTTGGTGATGTGTTAAACTTTCAAAAATCTGTTATCCAGGTCTATAATCTTGTCCAGAGAAGATTTTAAAGCACATTCTGTGCATATGGAAGAGAAATACAATTCTTCTGAAGCAAGGGGCATGGAGGGTAGGGGAAAATTAAGTTGCTTTGCATTTGTGAAGACCTGAATCCGGATCAGGCTAATGTTTCTTTACTTTAGAGCAGAGTTTTTCCATCTCAGCAGTTTTTAAATGTTTGGAGTTCATGCTACTGGAAATTCTGGAAGCTGAGTCTTAAAGTTACCAAATTGAGAAAGGCCGCTTTAGGGCAGAGGGAGACAGTTTTATGCTGTAGAATTGATTTTTCAGTATCATTTCAACGGAAGAGCTTATCAGACTATTCTTTTCTTCTGATTTAATAGTTCTACAGCTTCCAGTTGCCTGCTCCTCACTACCAGAATATTTAGTCTGTGATCTCCAAATGTGTCTCTAGGTAACTTTAAGAGTAATTATTAATTAAGAATAATAATTGTTAATTAAAAATAATGATTTTTTTAAAGTTGGGGCTTTGGTACATTCTCTTTCTTCATTACCATTTGAGGTACATTAATAAATAGTAAATACTATACGGATCATAACACTGTTTTGAAAAAATAAATTTATACATGGATATTTGGATACTAATCAGTAAAACCTGGGACACTTCTCACCTTATTGTTACAAATTAATAGTTAACATAAAATAGGTTTTACAAAAGGACTGGGAGTTGCTGTAAATCTTCTTTTTCAAGAACATGCTTCAGATCTTTTTACTCTTTTCTTCCTTCCTAATTCAACAATTGAACATTACATTAAAATATAAAGGATGCTTTAAATTACAATCATTGCATCTAAAAAAGCAGAAAATAAAAAAAAACATAACAAGGCGGAACAGCATCACCTTATCTCCAATTCTAATATACAACTGTAGTCCTTGAATTACGGATGTAACGGAGCCTGCCAATTATATTTGTAACTTGAGGATACGTAACAGTGAATCACATAGCTTGAACATGATGACTCTCTGCTTTTGCCCACGTAATTGCTAATCGAATACTCAGGCCGTTAAGGGCACGTGAGGTATCTCAGGTTGGGAAAAGACTTGCGGGGAGGCTAGTGCTTTCTCCACCTACTGAGATATCTCATGCTTCCTCCCGCCCACATCCTTCCCAACTGAGTCACTTACCTTACGTACATCTTGATGATCAACAGAGCTGTCCCTTCTCTACCTTCTCTGCCATGGTTTCACCTTGGGCAAAGGCTTGCCGAGGCCTACAGGGATGAGAGATTGCATCCCCCCCCTATAGGCTCCGGTCATTTTTGCAAAAAAGTCTTTGCTGTCAAGAACAGAGGCTCCGTTCTTAGCTGCAAAGGACTTGAGGAAAGGCCTTTACCACTGTAAACAGAGGCCCAAAGGGATGCGCACACCCCTCTTGGCCTCTGTTCTCAGTGTTAAAAGGTTTTGGGGAAAACAATCTCTCATCCCTGTAGGCCTTGGCAAGCCTTTGTTCAAGGGTTTTTGCTTCGGTGGTTCAGGCCTTCCCGCCATTTGCAAAATCTTTTGCTGCAGATCCAGAGAACAGAGGGCCAAAAGTACCGTGAGATCACGTGAGTAGCACGACATCTCATGCTACTGATCTCACATAATCGTGTGGTACTTTAGGCCTCCATTCTCTGAAAATGCACCAAAGGTCTGAAGCACCGAAGTAGGCCAAGAAACTGAAAGCTTGCTAGATCTTCACAAGGTGAGTAACCACAGGCATGGTGGGGGGAATAGGCAAGGCGAATGTTTGCAGCGCTTCTGCAGTCATTCGTAAGTGTGAACGACTGCCATGGTGCTACAACTTTTGTTACTTTCAGAACTGTGTCGTAAACACTTGGGAGTGGGGTTTATGTCTTAATTTTGAATGATGGCTAGGTGAACTGTCCACTACCCTGTAATACGTTAAAAAGTGTATTAAAAATCTTGTAGTGAAACAATACAGAATTGGTTCCATTAGAAAAAAAAAATCTGCATGATGAATTTTAAACCACTTGGGGAATCTCCATGGGTAGGGAAAATTACTTTTGCTGGCATTTGCTTCTAAATTATGGGATAATAATGGGGACATAATGTATTTATTCCGTTGTGAATAATTTGTCAGTTTCAATTTCCTCTTCATATTAAACATCTAGTTGTATTCTAATACATTTTAGTACACATCAGTTTATTTAGTGTGATAACATTCAGCTCCAATATAATTTGATAGATTTTCTGAACTGCTGAATATCAGCTATAGCTCCATGATGGCGAACCTATGGCAAGTGTGCTGGAAGTGGCACGCAGAGCTGCTTCTGCCGGCACGTGAGAGGTCACCCATAAGAGCCCCACTGCGCATGTGCACGCAATCCGCCAGTCCACCAGTCCACCAGCTGATTTTCAGATATCTGGTGTGCATGGGTGTGTGTGTGTGTGTGCGGGAGATGCACACACATGCACAGAAATGCTCAGCGCGGAGAGGTCATGCATGCATCTACAGGGGCGCCTCCCTTGCGCATTGCCTTCTGGGTGCTGGCATGTGAGTGCATGTATACGAGCGCGCGTGCAATTTTTGGCACAGGAGTCCAAAAAGGTTACCCACTGCTATAGCTACTTGTTTCTTATAACAATAGCACTTAGACTCATATACCGCTTCACAGTATTTTACAGCAGTGGCCCCCAGTCTTTTGGGCACCAGGGATTTTTCCATGGACCAAAAGAGGTGTGGTTTCATGTGCTGCCTGCATCCCACAGATGGGGCTTCACTTGTTTGCATGGCCCAGTTGCTGGCATGCTGCAGACCTGCCTGTGGATCCCTGCTTTACAGCAGTCTCCGAGCAGTTTACAGTGTCACCATGTTGTCCCCTACAATTAATCCAATTATTTGATTAAGTGTCATATTTAACAATTCTTCTGATCATCCATTTCCAGGTTGTATTATTTGGTTTGGTTTGACAAAAGAAACAAAATAGAATTTTTTTAAAAACTACCATTTTAATGGTAACTAATCATAAAAAATCTTATTACTCAACTTTCTGCCGTCGTTTTTCTACAACCTTTGGAACACGGATGCTTCTTGTTAGAGAAAAGGGATCTCTTTAATCCAATCTATTCAACTGGATAATTTGTGTCTGTGACCTATAATGCTGTCCATTGCTCCTTCATTTTTCCCTCAGTTTTCTCATCTTCTTTTACTTTCATTACCAGGTTTTCGAGAATGTTTTACTTTAATTTTCGATGTTCATTACTTATTTCATTAACAATCTCTTCTTCACTTCCCAATCTAATATGTTGTTAACATTTCCATTTCATTTGTCAAAAGCTCTGAATTAATTCTATTTCTATAAATTGTGCATTATTATATTATTGCATAATATGTCACATTATACTTTTATGTTCTTTATTCTTAACTGCATGAAGTGCTATCATTACATATATAAAAACATTCTGAACTGTGAAAAATATAGTCTAGTCATGTTACTTTCTAAAATCTAAAATAAAAGAAAAACAATGGGGCAAATAGACAAAAGGAATCATTTTGTTCCAGTCAAAAATTTTCAGTGTTCTTGGCTTATCTTATAATTAAATTCATTCAGTATGTTATCCTTTTTCCTCTACAGAAAGAAAATATTGTAGCTAATTGCATTCAATCTGATGCCAGTTGTATTCAATTCAAGCCAGAAGCCTCTGTATGTGGATTCTTAAATGTAATTCTGGGGGTCTGATGAGTTATATTTGGAAGTGTCAGATGCTTGAATTCAGGGCTTCCAAACATCATCCCATAAAGTGGACTCCATGTAGTGTCAGGCTTGAGGTCATCCTAGGCAACATATCTGGGTATTCCTGATACAGATGTGGCAAAGTGTGTGACAACACTGCATTGTGTAGCAAGGAAGATGAAACAGCATTTTATTGAACAAAGTGATTGAGCTTCCAATAATATAATTTCCTTATGGTGTGTCTGGGTTCTTTTATTGGAACCTAAAGTACTGTGGAAAAAATATGTTAGTGGTAGCTATGCATACTTCAACTTCGTATTCCTTATATGATAGATTTTAATTAAGTAAAGCACAGATTGGTGTCTATTTGCAACTTCTGTATCCTGAGCCTGCTGGAATCTGACTTTTTGCTGCCATGAGATAGTCAAGAAAAAATTAAGTCTGGTTGTCTGACATACTTCAGAATTTTGATCTCCCTTGAGAACAGCAGCATTTCACTCAGTATTTTCATTAGAATATTAATCAGGATGAGGTTATAATGCTGTTCTGCAAAATACCATAAATAATTGCCTTGAGGCAAAGTAGCTGTTCTGTAAACTTTTATCAGGGAATTACCATCCAACTGTCTAGAAAAGAAAATGGTATTTACTTCCTTGATCATTTTTATAGCAGTATCAGTATTTGTAGCAAGAGAATTTGTGTGAAAATAAGTGTGTTTCTGGATTCTTCTTTTTTTAATTTTCAAAAGTTTAACCAGGAAGTTTCCTTTAACAATCGTCTGTCCCTATTTTGCAATGGCCTATCTCACTTCGACACTGATCTCTCTAGGTTGGCATTAAAACTAATGCTATAAGAATTTAATTTCATAGAAATGATGCTGTTTTTGGGAGCCATCCAGAAGATCAAGATGATTATGGTGATTACACAATTGAAACTTCATCCCTTTAAATGTATATCATACATATATGAAAAAGTGGGGAGGGTTGGATTTTTGTGGGCGTGCCTACTATGTTAACTTTTAAACTTCTCCCAATAAAGAATCCCACTGCCATCTTTCTAGGTAGAGAACTGTTTTCAAATTTTCAAAGTTGCCAGTGTAAAATGATAATGTGGTAAAATAATAAGGTGATTAGATAATAAGACATGCTAACAGAAGTTTGCCAATCTTGGCTGAATAATAATATATAAAAGTAAGAGGAAACAGAAAAAAAATAGAAGTGGAGAGAGAGGAGGGGAAGGAAAGGCCAAACAATTTATCTGTAGTGCAGCCTTCCCGGCCTAGTGACTTCCAGATACATTGCAAGCACTCTTCTGCTCCTTTAATCCTCAACAAATAACTATTCTTAACATTTCTGAAATGCATCAGGTTGGTACAGGCTGCTGTACTTAACTGACTTCAGGAGCTATCATCTCATTTGCTTAATCTAGGTTTTTTAAAATGTTGATTCTTTGGTGTAAATGGTTACCCCTATAACAGTGATGGCAAACCTTTTCGGCACCAAGTGCCCAAACCAGACTGCACGTGCATGCGTGTGCAAGTGCGTGCACCGGAAATCGGAAGACCAGCTGCCCGGTACGCTTGCATGCACCAGCCAACTGGGATTTGGGTTTTCAGCATGTGCATGCGCACCGGCCAACTGGTCTTCCTGTTTTTTCTGCCTGTCTTTTGGCCCGTTTTCAAGCGGTTTTCAGGCTGTTTTCTGGGCCATTATTGCCCAGAAAATGCTCCCCAACATGGCCCAAAAAACTGCCTGAAAACTGCCTGAAACAGGCCCCAAAATGGCCAGTTTGGGGGTCATTTTTAGGGCCATTTTCAGACCATTTTTCCAGTGCTCTGGTGCCCCCAAAGACCAGCTGGTCGCACATGTGCCCACGGAGAGGGCTTTGTGTGCCACGTCTGGCACACGTGCCATAGGTTTGCCACCACGGCCCTATAAGAACTGTAAAATTATCATATATTAAAATTAAATATATGATAATTGCAATAGTAGTATCTATGTGTAGTTTCTCCCATTTCTGTAACTTGGATTTGAAGGGACTGGAAGAATACTATATGGAAGGAGAGGTTTAATTTTTTTTCTGAGCTTACACCTGAAATTTAGACAAGAAATCAGCCAATGACACTATCTGAATACAGTAGGGAAGGCATTCTAATATCTTTTAAGTATAGATGCTATATACTGCCCAGAATATAGCCATATAAATTTGATAATGAACAAACATACAAAGGCCGGTGGCAACATATAGTCAGATTCTTCACTAGGTTGCATAGAAGAGCTACAATACAATAGTCCTAAAGAAAGGTATAATTACATGAGGAGCAAAAAGACACATTCTTTTTGAGGTCTGCCCATGCTTGCTCTTGTTGCACTTCAACTATTAAAATTTTCATCTAGCCCTTAAAGACATGCATTTTACTATAATAGATCAAATAAGCAGAAGAAACCTGTTCCAAATAGATCCAAGATTTTACTAATCAGATAATTAATTTTCAGTAACTCTTTATTAACCAAGTAACTGATGACTATTTTTCTTTTTTTCTCTTCAGCAAAAGGTCATGAAACTTTTTGGGGTTGTAATTTTCTAAGTTCTAGAAGCTGTAATTTTCCAACTTTAGCCCTTTGTTTTTAGAGTAAGATGATTCTTTTTTTGTTTGTTTTTTTGGCTCACTCACACTTTTTGCTGACTTAGCTTACTGTGACCTGAAAGTTTCTAAAACCACAAAGCTAAGAATATAGAGCAAGTTGGGGAAAGCTAACTCTTCTTAAAATGTGCTGTCGACCTTTGTTTGGAAGAGGAGTTTATGTTTCTCTTTTTTACTGCTTTAAAAAAGATATCCTAAAAATGCTTAACTTTTTTTTTTAGGGTGACATCTCAGAACTCATATTTTCTGAGCTGAAAGCATATTACTATCCAGAAATCCTGCTAGGAATTTTCTTGGAATAAAACCAGTTTAAGACAAGAAAGTTAATCATAGCATTAGTCATCACTGAAAATTTGAACTAAAACACCAACTAAAACATCATGAGAGTACATATTTATTTCCAATCAGAGTACTCTATATCATTCTCATTAATTGTTCCTATTCTCAGAAGACTGACTTAGTCATTCCTTTCCAAAATATTTGATTATAGATGTGGGACTATTGAATCTAGGATTACCCACATCAAGACCTCAAAGCTCTTTTTTAACCCCATTCTATACTCTATTTCACATTTATTGTCTGCTGCTTCTTTTTCCCTTTTATTGTAATGTTGTAAATCTTGATATATGGTTTCAATGTAAATTTCAATACAGTAATATTTAATAGAATTAACAATTACAATAATTCTATTATTTAGAATGTTTAAAGTATTGAAAATAAAAAGAAAACTAAAAATATATCAGTATTAATTCCAGTTAATCAATCAGAACAGAGGTTGGGGATCTTCAAGTTCAATCCCCTGCTCAAGCAGGAGACCTATACAATTTGAGACAAGTGGCTGTCCAGTCTATTCTTTAAAAAACTTCAGAACCCACAACTTCTGGTGGCAAGCTCTTCCACTGGTTAATTGTTCTCACTCTTAGGAAGTTTCTCTTTAATTCCAGGTTGCTTCTCTCCTTGATTAGTTTCCATCCATTGTTTCTTGTCTTGCCTTCTGGTGCTTTGGAAAATAAGTTGACCCCCTCTTCTTTGGGACAGCCCCTCAAATACTGGAATACTGCTATCATGTCACCCCTGGGTCCTTCTTTCTCTAGACCAGGGGTTGCCAACCTTTTGGACCTCAGGGACCACCAAACTCGTAATTTTAAATCCCAGGGACCACTAACCGGTTCTCTGGGCATGGCCTAATTTGTGGGTGTGGTGGTCATGTGACTGGCTGGGCATGGCTTGTATGTAAATATTATAAATATTTATATAAATATTGAATTTTTTATAAACAAAAAGAGCGACTTCAGGCAAAGCAGGCAGGCAGATTGAGTTGCTCACAGAATCACAGATTCATTCAGAGCTCTGTCTATCTGACGTTGGCTAGCTCAGTCTGTCACATAAAATTTGCTTGCAAGCAAACTCATAAAATTTGCCAGCAAGCAAACTCACAAAATTAACTCACAACACACCATGTATGTAAATATTGAATTTTATATTTTTTATATATACATATACGTATACATATACACATACACATACATACATACATACATACATACATACATACACTTACTTTTACCCAAAATCAGGCAAAGCAGGCAGGCAGATTGAGTTGCCCACAGAATCACAGATTCATTCAGAGATCTATCTATCTGCCACCGGCTAACTCAGTCTCTCAAATTTGCTTGCCGTGAGTCTGCACTGAATAATAGAACCTTCAGTCCTAAGGGAGGTTCAGCTGTGCTTAAAAGCAGAGCCAAAGATCTAAAGACTAGCTAGAAAGCAAGAAATCCAACCATTTCCTGATTCCTAGCTAATCTAAATCTCCTGGCACAGCAGAACAGATGATGGTCAGAAAAAGGAAAAATAGCAATTTAGCAGGCACTTAAGTGTACCTTTGGTTTTTCTTGCTCGAGTGTAAAACCTTGCTTTTTTCTACATTAAATCTCATTCTGACCATTCAAGTCTGTCAAAATCCTTTTGGATTCTGAACTTGTCTTCTGGGGAGTTAGCTATTCCTGCTACTTTAGTATCATCTGCAAATTTGATGAGTTCCCCTTGTATCCTCTCATCTACAATGTTTATGAAGATATTGAAGAGTACTAGCCCTAAGATGGAACCTTATGAACCCCACTGCTTACTTCCCTCCAAGTAAATATAGTACTATTAAGAACTACATAATGAGTATGCCAGTTACAAATCCATTTGGTGATGATGCTGTCTATCCCACATTTTTTTAGCTTATCAAGAAATAGGTTGAGATGTACTTCGTTAAATGGCTTACTGAAATCTAAATATACTATGTCAACAGCATTTCACCGATCTACTAATTTAGTCATTTTATCAAAGAATGAAATAAGATTGGTTTGGCATGATCTGTTTTTAATAAACACGTGTTGGCTTTTAGTAACAACTCTATTTGTTTCTAGATGTTCACAATTTATATTTTGATTATCTTTTCCAATATCTTCTCAGATATTGATGTTAGGCTAATTGGTCTGTAGTTTCCTGGGTATATTAAGATATCAATATTGTACACATAGGATTATTTGACTTTTCATCCAAAGTTAAGCATAACATAAAAATAACCACTGTGATTCATAACAAGATGGATAGTTTGAAGATATTTATCTAAATATATGAATATGTTTATCTACATAGGGATAAACCATATTTACATATAAAAGAGACAATTAAAAATTATGAAGGAAAGAAAAAAAGTAATACATATTCTGTAGCAGCTTAACACCCTTAAAAGTAGGGATTAACGTCAAACAAACACTATAGCAGAATACAATCAATAAACTACCAAGAAGAAAACCACACACACCAAAATTGGCACAGAAAATACTGAATACAACATGGAACAAACTCCATACTCACTAACATTGATGATGTTACCCAGTTGTGTAACGAAATGTCAGGAAACAAACAGCTAAGTTCAGAAACCAGCAGTGATCCTATAGTTCAATTCTGAGCTATATATATTTTGTAGTGAATGATCAGATAGACCTTGAAAGTGGTCAAATGTGTCATCAGTTTGAAATTCTTATATATAGATAGCATGTAATAAACTTTTAGTGCTTTGAACTCAACCCATATTCCTGGTTACTTACGCCTGCCATATTGTCTTCCATTAGGTGTTTACATTGATAAAGGAAAATACTCTTAGATGAAGCAAATTTTAACAAAAAGTAAAATACCTAAAAAGTAGAAAAAAGGAAGTAATAATAATAATAACACTGTGTGACCAATGACAACAACAAATAATAGCAAATATCAACAAGCATTTATACCAGACAAAAATTGGAACTTACTAAATGTACAGGAAATAAAAAGTAAATATTATAATTTATACCAGACAAAAATTGGAACTTACAAAATGTACAGGAAACGAAAAGTAAATGTTGTAATGTAATGTAATCAAAACACAAACAGAATGTAACAAGGAGAATTACATGGTCAATTTCTATGAAAATTTGAAAGGAAAAAGAATAAAGATAAAACATGGCAATGGCTTACATTTTTTAAAAAAATATGAAAGCTTGAATTTGGCTGCACAGGAACAAACTATTTAATCTAATGCAATCAAGGCCAGAACTGAAAAATTAAATGATTAAAAATGCAGATTGTGCAAAGAAGTAAAAGAAACAGTAGATTATATATTCAGCTTGTATAAGAAGATTTCATGAATTGATTACAAATAATGACATAACACAGTCCCCAAAATGGTTCACTGGAACTTCTGTAAAAATTATCAGTAATGAAAAATTGATGAGAAAATTGATGTTGAAAAAATATAGGTACTCCTTGACTTATGACTATAATTGAGCACTGAATTATGGTAGTAAATCATGGCAGTGTTAAACAGGTCGCCATATGACTGTTCCCAATGTTGAAATGAAGGAACTTGTAATAACAGCAGAAATGGTAGAGAAAACAGCAAGAAAGAGAGAATTGGTCAGCACTAGGTGACGATTTCACAAGAAGAGTTCTCCACTCCTCTACTCGTTGCAGAATACCTTATGACACCAGACTTTCTAGACCTAGAAAACCTAGAACTACACCACCTCCGGTCCAATCTAAGTATGGTATATAAAATCATACATTGCAATGTCCTACCTGTCAATGAATACTTCAGCTTCAGCCATAACAATACAAAAGCAAACAATAAATACAAACTCAAGGTTAATTGCACCAAACTTGATTGCAGGAAATACGACTTCAGCAAAAGAGTGATCAATGTCTGGAATACTCTATTACCTGACTCTGTGATTTCTTCCCCAAATCACCAAAATTTTAACCTTAGATTTTCTACTATTAACCCCCCACCCCTTTCCTAAGAGGGAAGTGTGCATAAGTGCACCAACATGCGTACCGTCCCTGTCCTATTGTTTTTTTATTTTTTTTATATGTATCCATGTATTCATAACTATGTTTTTACTTATACCTATTATCTTGTAAGCAATTGACAAACAAAAATAAAATAAAAAATAAATAAAAAAGATGAACTCCATGGTTTTTGGTTGAAACATCTGACTAGTCTACACACACACACACACACACACACACACACACACACACCATTTTCCTTGAAATTATGGCTTGGTTTGAGTTTTACAGATTATTGCATAATTATTTCCATTGTTATATGGTAATAGCTTTGAAAATTTTCATCCATTTTCCAACACAGATTTGTTTGTGTGTTCTGTTTCCCTATCATTTTTAGGTAAGAGTTTATATATAAGTATCCTAATTAATATTGCTAATTTTGTATGAATTTCACAATTTTTCTTAATATTCCTGTTTCCTTTTTGAAATCTGATTTTATCTTTCTGGATATTTGTAAATACATCAACCATGATATATCCCACCTTTCACTAAACAGTTTCTGCTATTTTTTATTTGCTTGTAGAATCTTAGTAAACCATATTTGTCTATGTAATTATATTTTTCCTGCTATCTCCCAACAGAAAAAGCATCTGAGAGAGAAGCAAGAGGTGAAATTGTTGTGTTATTACTGTATTATCTTTGTAGTGCAGTAGTCCTTGACTTACAACAATTCATGTAGTGACTGTTCAAGGTTACAGCAGCACTGAAAAAGATGATTTTTGAGCATTTTCCACACTTACGACTGTTGCAGCATCCCCATAGTCACCTGCTCAAAATTTAGATGTTTGGCAACTGACTCATATTGCAGTGTCCCAGGGTCAGGTGATCACCTTTTGCAACTTTCTGACAAGCAGAAATTTTGGGCTCAATTGTGGTTGGAATACAGGACCACCTGTATTCCATATGTTTATCAAACTTTGTTTGATAATATGTCCTTTTATGTTTTTACCATCCTTTGTGACTCTGTGCTGTAAGCATCAATGGAGCCCTAAATCAGCCCTCTCCAAAATTGACATTCAACTATTCAGGGGGTTTATCCATTATGTTCTCTATGTTAGGTAGCTTGCTTTATGACATAGTTTTAGATTTGGAAGATCCAAAGGCCAGCTCTCTCTTTGGTGTCTTGTACACATTTTGTTTAACTCCGGGTCTTTTCCCATTCATATTGATTTACTAACAGTTTCTTGCCATATTTATTGTCTGCTTCTAACTCAGTGCCAAGGCCAAATTTAGATGGCTTCATTTGTGAGGTATTTTGGGATATGTGTCAGGTAGATGATACTGAATGGCTTTCTGTGTTTGAACTTTCAATAACTGTAGTAATATTTGTTGTTGTTTATTTGTATTTTCTCAGATTCTGGGATATTTCTCATCTATAACAGTGGTCTTCAGAGTTGCTTGGAAACAAAGGACACTTTGGTGAAAATTTCTAAGATCTGTAATGCAAGTCTGCCTGCTCAGAAGTGGAAATGGGTTTCCAGGAACCGGCTTTTCAACATTGGAAATATGCAGTGCTTGGGAGTTTCCTGGAAGTCTGCAAACAGCAGTGCCACTACCCATGCATTAGCCACTTATGAATGTGACCGTGAATCTGTCAACATGCGGTGGAACTGTCGGAGTCTAGGGGACCAGCTTTCCCAATATTTGAGCTCAAGGTTGGGGAACTGGTCACTGACACCAGCTGAGAGAGGTGACCAGGCTCATGGAGGACAATGGAAGATCTATGGCCATGATGAAGATTTGTGCTCTAGGCCATACTCTGGTAAAACCTTAATTAGAAGACTGAAAATTAATGTTGTTGTTTCTTATCATTGCACATGTCATAATTAACAATGTTATTCTTCACTATCCAAATTAAATATCTTTTTAGAATTTTTTTGTTAAAATTATATTAGCAAAAATATCATTAACAGATATCATTGACTCTAATGAGTATAGGCTAGTAGTAGTACATGCTTATGAGTTCCAGTTATGTAATTTAGCATTTTTACTTCCAGTAGCCAATCGGCTAGCTGTCTTTGCATCTTGAAAGTAGAGCAAGATAGTGATAGGCAACTTTTTGATTGTCCAAGCATTATCAAATCATTGCTACAACAATTAAAGGGTAATTTCTGAGCTTCTGATTGTTCCCAACATCCCTTAATTTTAGCCCTGCTAGCTAGAGTTACTAGGAATTATAGTTTAGCTAGAGTTACTAGGAATTATAGTTTAGCTAGAGTTACTAGGAATTATAGTTTAGCAATATCTGTAAGATTTATGGGTAGCCAATCCTCACTATCTGACTTAGATGATAATCTCCTATTTAAATTTTAAATACATTAAGTTTTAAAGTTAACGTATATTGATTGGTTGTTATAGCAACATATGATTAATTAGTTTATATAGTAAATTCCTACATTTATTGTATGAGGAAAATAACTTTCAGTCCACCTTGATCAGTTCTTACATTTATTGTATGAGGAAAATAACTTTCAGTCCATCTTGGTCCTATTCACTTTAGTTATATAATTATGAGCAATATTTGTTGATCGGTCATTATAAACATTAGAAAGCAAATATGAAAAAGTTGCCATTTCTCTGATCATAGCTTTCCTTGAGAGACAAACAAAATATAAAACCAGCAGCCTGTTTTCATTGATTTTTCTCAAACTGAAATGGAAAGATCTATCATAAATTCCAACTAATCTCTTCAATAGTAATTTGAATTAAATTAAGAATGTTTGTTAAAGAATACTACCAATCATATAAATCTGCTGAAATAATACTTCAAAAATATTGGCTACCTTGTTAAATTCTAGTTTTGATAGTGTAGATACATTGAAATCCCTACTGTTCATTTTGTAGGTTTCACCCATTATCCCAAAATCAACCTGAATAAATACATTGCACAATAGTATCAGAATAATTTTACTGTCTTCTGAAGTACATATAAAGATTCAACCCGCTATTTCACTATAATTTAGAATTCCATTTTTTCCAAAGGATAGATGAACTCCAAAGCCATCAACCACCATTCATTCTGAACATCTCTTAGCATTTAAAAATGAGCCTGAGTTTCTATGAGAAACAGCTGTATGGTGAGATAGTGGTTTCTGCTCTGATTTGAATCCAAGCTCAGCTATTACACTAAATTCAGTCTAAATAGAATGTTCTAAATAGAATATTCAGAATAGAGTATTCAGTGAATAGTTTGATTTCAAATTATTTAAATGCTACTGATTTATCTGAATGATGAGATCAATGAGTGGTTTAGTCAGGATCCAAAACTGTCAGCAAACCTTTGTGCATATTTTATAGTTTTACAGTTGTACAGAAACAGTTATTTGACAATGCCAAGATATATAGCTTGTGTTAGAAAAGTAAAATAAAGTTTCTCTTAAGATAAATAGAAGATTTAACAACATCTCATGAAGCTTTTGATACCAAAAAGTGAAACAGGGACACTGCAAATTCAGTAGTCTAAATGTTTTCAAAAGCAAATTAATTAAACGCAGTTTTATTTAGTTTGGATTTAGTTTCTCTCAATCAAGGATTTGGGCAATCTTAATGCAGAATTTTAAGACTGCTTTTTGCATTATGAAAAATGAATAACCAAGGCAAATTTAGATAAGAGCAATTTAGTAATTCTTATGGAATTATAATCTATAATGAGTAAGACACTTATATGTATTTTTTCCAAAAGAATACATGGAGAATCTTCGTTGTCCTCCATTGTCTTTGCACATAGAGAAGAACTATGTTTCAAAGATTCAATCTCATTTAATTGTATTTTGTATTAATCTGTGATCTATAATCGACCTATTAACATAAAAAGATTTTTGTGGCATCTTAGTCTAACCAATTTTATCATCATGTATAACAATAATTAAACTGGATAATTTTAAAAGTTTCCATAAAAGATTGTTTTCAGAAAAGATTAACATGGCAACTATTAAAAACTATTAATTGTTCCTGCCAAAACATAAATGGAATTATAAGAGTAACTTTTCTAGTATTTAACTATTACCGTTCTTGACAGGAATAAATATTTTTCCTCAGAGTTAAGTAGAGTTAAGTAGCACGCTTTCAAACACTACCAGGGATTGAGTTATCTGCTGAATATTTATGAATTTAAATGCAAATGATCTATTTTTTGTTTTAGCCATCTGCCAACTTGATTTTTTTCAACAAATAAACCCTGAATTTTCTAAATATATTGTTCTCCACTTGATGCAGAATTTGTAGATTATATTGGAGAGCGTATGTGGAGACTATTGGGAGGGGGGATACAGTCATGCATGGATTGGAACAATCTTCCAGTTATTAAATATGTGGTGGATTTATTTGAAATGAAGCATTACAGGTTGATTATGGCTAAAGGAATTAGAGTATCTTAATCTGGATTACAAAGTGTTGATTGCCAAACCTTTTGTTCAAAATTATTAACATTTCCTTTTTTCTAGCAGAAGACAAATATGAGATATAACTTTCTCTCTTTTCCAGAAATTTACACTATTCAAGGCAACTCTCATGGAAAACCCTGCACCATCCCCTTCAAGTACGATAATCAGTGGTTTCATGATTGTACAAGTATGGGACGTGGAGATGGCCATCTCTGGTGTGCCACCACACAGGATTATGGCAAAGATGAGCGATGGGGATTCTGCCCTGTTAAGAGTAAGCTGCTTCTGATTGTATAGAATTATGGGCATATGACTCCCTAGGCTAATACTTTTCAATTTAGTCACAAGAATGTAGTAGTGATTATGTGCAGTTAAATGGGTTCTTTCTTTTTTGGCTAGATTCCACAAGTGTTTTTATTGTTTCTCCTTTTCACAGCTAAGTTCTTAAGGCTTTGGGCTATAATTCTGCTACTAAAAAATCTTTATAGATTTTTCCTGAGCCTTCTTGTTATTCTTTCCTGCCAGTCTCCGGTCAACTTAACTCATCTGTATTACTTTCCTGTACTTCCTGCCTTTAGTTGCGACTTTGTAACTAGGCTCAAATTATGTGTGTGTGTGTGTGTGTGTGTGTGTGTGTTTTCTTAAGTTTTCATGGGTATCTATAAAAGTCTGACTCACAGACGAACACAATACACAAGCCTGATGATGGCAGGTGAGATTCTGCCGGAACGTTGCTACAACTTTAAAAGCACAACTATAATGACATGGGAAAATACCTGAACAAAGTTGAATACCATACACACACACACACACACACACACACACACACACACACATTTTTCTCTAATACTTGCTTTCTTTTCTTTCTTATATGTCTGATTCTTCTGCTTAATAACTAGAACTGTGGAGCTAGAACTGTGGAATGTAGAAAAAAGGTATTTATATAAGCATTGGATATGTGTACAAATGCACATGTATATACAGGTAAACTTATAACCCTACAGTTCAGCCCAAATTTCCATTGGTAAAGCAAGGCTGTTGTTAAGCGAGTTGAATCCCATTTTACAATCTTTTTTCCCACAGTTATGAAATGAATCATAGCTTTTGCTAAGTGAATCAAGCAGTTTTTAAGCAAATCTGGCTTCCCCCATTGACTTTCTTAGAAGAGGTTACAAATGGTGATTATATGGTCCTGAGACACTGCAGCTATCATAGATACATGACAGTTGCCAAGTGCCCAAATTTTGATCACATGACCATGGGGATGTTGTAAAGGTAGTAAGTGTGAAAACCAATCACAAGTCACTTTTTTTTCAGTGCTGTTGTAACATTGAATGGTCACTAAATGAATGATTGTAAGTCAAGGACCACCTATAGTTGTTGTTTATTACTGTAATTAGAAACGGAAACTTGGTGGCTAATCAAAGCAGCCACTAAGTGAAACTGCAACTGTGCTCACAATCTTATTTCAACTTTACATTGTTTTTGACTTGCCAAGGTGATAAATGTGAAGATTGGTCACAGTGTTACTTTTTAATCATTGTTGCAACTGTGAACTGTTGTTGTAGTCCTCACTTAATGACCAATTTGTTCAGCCATGACAACATTGAACAAATGGTAATTATTACCAGTCCTCCAAAGTTACAACCATTGCAGCATCTCTACACGATCAAAATTTGGGCACTTGGCAGAACTGCCTTTATGATCACAGCATACAACTCCCACCAATCTCCCTCCCACCTCTGCCCTTTTGGCTGCCTTGCATTCTGTCATCCCTGCCTCTCTGCTGCCCTTCTGCCTTCCAATTCATAGCCCATCATCCGCCCCGCAATCCCTTATGTCTCCCAAGGTGACGTATCACAGAGGCCAGCAGTGGGAGGAAGATGGCCAAGGTCAGCTGGCTGGGAATGGCAAGCGAATAGTAGTTGGTAGTAGTGTAGTGCAAGGTGGCCGAAAGGGCGGAAGGGCAAAGGGGGAACTGAAGTGGAAGCAAGCATGGTAAGAGGACAGATCCTGTCTGCAGAAAGATGCTCACTGGGCCTAGCTGAGGAGAATACAGCAGGACAAAGACAACAATTCATGCAGGCCAAGAGAATCATGTGGTTCTTGCCTAAAAATGGCACCAGTTTTTGCTGAATGACTATAACCAGGATTACCAAAACAGCTGCTCAACAGTGCAGGCCCATGAAGTTTTCCCTAATCATCTCTTTGCTTAGAGACAGAAATTCTGGCACAAATTAGGATTGTTAATCAAGGACTATCTATATGTCTTACAATAACAGTAAAAAGTAAACATAAGTTTATGCATTCTACCTCATAGTTTTCTGAATCCAACAATTCTACCTTGCATATTATTATTATTATTTTTCACATGGCAACCCTGGCCACAAAACTTAACTTTTTTTTCGAATCCATTTGCTAATTAAGGTGAGGATATATTGTGTTAACTTGGAGTAACTTCCTTTTTGTCCTATCCTTGTAGGCAATGACTGTGATACATTCTGGGATAGAGACCAACTCACCAATAGTTGCTATCAGTTCAACTTCCAGTCCACCCTGTCTTGGCAGGAGGCTGGAAAGAGCTGTGAGCAGCAGGGAGCCAGCTTACTTAGTATCACTGCGATTCATGAGCAGACCTACATCAATGGTAAGTATTGGAAATCTGTACTTGAAACAGGTTCTCCTAGTAAAAGGGATGGAAAAAGGATTTGCTCTGCAGACTTGACTAACCATAGGCCTTCCAATAGTGGTTGTTTTTGGGACGTTCTTCAGTATCTGAACAAAATGAATATCAATACAGAGAAAGTATCAATATATACCTATGTATAAAATATTTGAATATGCAGTATGAATATTGTAAAAGGAAGCTGCCCAGTGCAAATGGATGCTTAAAAGAGAGGAGATTCAGAGAAGATTAGTTTGTGCTTGGTGTGCAATGACTATCACCATGGTTTAACAAGAATGTGCAGAATGTGTTTTTAGGTGCCATTATGGCTTAGTATGATTTACGGTATAGGATCTGCTCAGGGTGGGATTCAATTTTTTTAACAATTGGTTCTGTGGGCGTGGCTTAGTTGGTGGGTGTGGCTTGGTGGTAATATGACTGGCTAGGCGTGGCCCACTCAACATCACTCACATAGAGGCACGTATCTCCTCGTCTGGCCTGTGGGGATGCTGCAACAGTTGTAAGTGTGAAAAATGGTCATAAGTCACTTTTTTCAGTGCCATTGTAACTTTGAATGGTCATTCCACACAAGCAAACTACCAGCAAAGGAGGGAAAATAAACTCCAGAGAAGTTCCAGAGACAGGAAGTCTAGTCCTGCCAAGAATGTTAGCAGAGAGGCAGTTTCTGTAAGCAACACCAGAATGTTTCCTTCCTGCCTTCCTTACAGGATTAGGCCAGTAATTTCTTCTAACAACCGGTTCTCCGAACTGCTTATAATGTTAACAACCGGTTCTAGCGAATAGGTACAAACCTGTAGAATTCCACCCCTGGATCTGCTTCTGTGACTTCTATCTTTCTCTGACTCTACCAGGACTGCTGACAGGATATGGTTCCACACTCTGGATTGGGCTTAATGATTTGGACCTCAATGGGGGCTGGCAATGGTCTGACAATTCCCCCTTGAAGTTCCTTAATTGGGAAAATGGTAAGTTTGACACAGAAACTAAAAACTGAATGAGATTACACAAATAAAAATAACACATATTTTATATAATTAGAGTATAAACAAATCTTGCTTAGTAACTGTATTTAATATTAACTGTATTAACTGTATCCTATTGTGTAAATATATATTCCCATAGTGTGTGTGCGTGTGTGTGCATGTGTGTAAAATGAAAAGCTAGGCAAAATATAAAACATTATCTGAGATAAGGCCATTTTCCACTTTTCAGAATTTGCATGAAAGAAGTATATGCCATTAAGTCAAAGTTGAACTGCCATATCTGGGATGCAATAATTTGAGCAGCCCCTAGATGGTGGTTAGAGGAACATATTTGAATTTTTACAGCCCAAATATGATATCGTTAGCAAACATTGGATCAAACATACCCTGTCCTTTTTCACTACAGATGCACTGCTTGGCTTTAATGTACAATATAGTAATAAAGTAATATGATAATAGTAATCTATTTTTAAAAATCCAACCTTTGCATGGAATGGAAACTATTTGAAATAAAGGTAACTAGTCTTAAAACTTAGTATTACATTTTAAGACGATAATATTTTTGAGGCTATTTACTTTTCTGTGATTGGTTTATCCAGTTATTTTGTAGTATTGGACAGAAATTGCTTTAACTTCCCATATGCAGCCTCATCACCATCAGCACGATGTATATTTTTTTCATCTCTGATAACAAAATCTGAAAAGAACGTGTTGTCAATCCTTGAAAATCAGAGTTGATCCAAGACTGAATCCTTAATACTGAAATAACATTCTTGGGTTATGATTTTTTGTTTGTTTGAAGATTGGTTGTTGCAGAGGTAGGGTTTCTTCTTCTCTTACAGATCAACCTGATAATCCCAATGAAGAAAATTGCGGGGTGATACGGACAGAGTCCTCAGGAGGATGGCAGAATCGGGATTGCAGCATTGCTTTGCCATATATCTGTAAGAAGAAACCAAATGCCACTTCTAATACATACTTCACAGGTGCGTAATTTAGAAAATGCAAAAAACCCAAACAATTTGAATATTTTAGTTTAAACATAAACAATAACAATACTGCAGAATATGAAATGGGTTTTTGCAGAAAATCTCACACAGGGCCTTGCTACCGGAGAAATTGTATGGTAAATGAGGAAATGTATTGTATATTACCGTTGGCTTTTTGGATGACAGGATTAAATGAATCCACAAGCTATGTGCCTAGCCTTGACCCTTTTACCTGAATAAATTGGCCAGAATGGAACCAGCTAGAAATGGTCAGTGTGCCTTTACCAGAAAAAGATATTCCTCTCTAGCTTGGAAGAGGCTGCAATAGGGATCTATTGAAGAAAGCCATCAAGAAGAGTTAAGTTACATATCTCACTCCAAAAGGACCAAGTGAACCTTTTGGTGTGTGATATTTTCAGTATGCCGAGATATCCAGTTTAGTTGCTCCTTATTTGTTCAATTGAGCAGAAGAATTTGTACTCTTGAAGGCTATCTAAGTTCAATAAATGATCTTACCAAAAGGAAAAATATTGAAAACAAGTCCAGATAAAATGGGGATGCTATAAATAAATAAAGAAGTGCTCTGAGGGATTCAGGTAACCTCTTTTGAGATAGATTTGCATTCCCATTTAATGGGTATGTTTGTTGAATGCTTTTTGATTTTCACTGGAATTGCAGGTAGCAGCTGCAAATTTATTTTACTGTGCCTTGACAAATGCTAATAGAGTTCCTGTCCTCATAACAAAAGAGTGGCAGATACCTCCTCCAGTTGTAGGAGCAGAGGAAAAATTAAACAAATCCACAAGCACCATTGAACTAAGGGAGTACCCTGGCATCACACTCAGGCAAAGTGCCTTTTGCAAACCTGTTCTGCATACAAAATCAGCTCTTACCAGCCTGTGAAGAAATAACCTCAGTGCTGGCTTCCCAGCTCCTTTCTCAAGAGTCTTCTCAACTATATTTGCTGCCAGATTCTTTTCTGGCCTGAGGCTTGATTTCTCACACTGGTCTTCAAAGAGAGGTTAGATAGCCAAAGATACTAAATATGGGCCCTGAATACAGATTGAATTGCTTGACCTCTTAATTCCCCCCCAAAGTTATGATTCTAAGCCAATTGCTATGGTTTCCTGAAATTAAAAGTTTTGCTTTTGAGTCAAAGCACTGGACAGGCATTGTACTTTGCAGTAGCAGCTTCTTATAGATGTATTCACTTTGTGGTTCCAACAATTGCCAGGACCTCCCATCTTCCACCTGTTGTTTATAGGATTCATAAGAAACCGTGTAAACCATAAATGAGAAAGTTATATCAAGTTTGCCTGTAGATCTTAGGGAAGTTTTCCATGACCTCAGGGGAAAAGGCTTGTGGTGCATGGTTATATACTTTCTGGAAGCCTAAGTAGAGGGTTTGATTTTGTAAGAGCAGTTAGGAGCCTAGCCAGTGCCAATCTTATGAAAATGACTGATCTCTTAACTGAACATGGAGCACTCCTGTAGGTATCTTCTTTAGTTTTTCAATGAAAAGTCTCTCTTCTTGCTGGATTGCTTTGATACAGCTTAAGCCTCACTCAGCAGCAAGCTAGCATGAAGATGGTGGTCTTTGTGTAAGGACATAATAAGTTGGGGCAAGTGGCTGAATGGATAAGTTCTGTCTTTTCCATGATAAATTTGTCCATTTCTTTTAATCAGCAGGAAAACTCACTTTCTGATATATAAAAAGGATCTTCTGTTGTTCCGAGGCTCTGGATTGTATTTCCCTGCCCTCTCAATGTTTAGAAAATCTGTAAGATGTATCTTTTCACAGGGCTTTTAATTGTTATATTATTTTAATATTTATTTTGTGATTATTTTGAGGGGAGAGTGTTATATTGAATAATTTACGGAAGTACACAGGTAAAAGACTTTCAGAGCCTGAAAGCCAGACACTTAGAGTACCATGTAAGGAATAAGAAGATAATAAATGTCTGCATTGTTTTTGAAAGTAATTATGGAAAACTATGAACAAAGGCTTTCAGTTTAAATCTTTTTATTAATATCTGTGATTAAGGAATTAGTAGGATGATTTATATGGCAGAAACTAAAGTTCTGTGCTAGGTTTATAGTAGTCTATTTTCTGGGTTATACATCTGGGCTGTAGTCTCACAAGTATGTCCCAGTGCTCTCTGAATCTCTTAAATTTATGTGCTATAATCCCAGTAGAATCTGAAGTGAAGATTGATTGTGATCCCAGCTGGCAGCCATTCCAATCTAACTGCTATCGTTTGATAAGTGAAAAGAAAACTTGGATAGATGCCAAAAAGACTTGTCTGCGCAGTGAAGGGGATTTGGTGAGCATCCATACTCTATCTGAACTGGAGTTTGTCTCCAAGCAAATCAAACAAGGTAAGGAATAATTGATTTTATCATGCTCTCTGGATCCTTATAGGTTGAGGTATACTCAGAATTTCGAATTCGTATCCCAAGCATTCTCCTTAAGCAACAGCTCTGCAGTGGGTAATCTCATTTATAAAATGACTGCCATCGTAGCAGTCAAAGTGAAAAAGAGAGGCCTAGAAGATTGGTGATTACGTAGAGCATACACAGAACGTGTCGAAGAGTGGAAGAGTGGTACCTATGTACTTTACCACAATCTCTTTCTCTCTCTCTCTCTCCCCTACTTCTGTAATCATATTACAAAATGGGTAGTGAACTTCTATGATAGAATTTACAGAAAATAAGACGTGAGTTAGATGTAAAATGCTTATCCAATTAGCTTGCTCTGTGGCCAGTGGTTTTAAAATGGTGACATGTCCAAGTCGAACTTTGGTGACTTCATAAATATAACTTTCTTTGCAACAAGATGGAAATCGTTTGCCATTGAACTTTGAACTTTGCCATTGAATGTTTTTAAGATTTCTAGGCTACCTAGACCTGATATTTTTTCATGGTTACATGTCCAAAGAATAACCAGATTTTATTCTGCTTAACATTTTAAGAAGAACCAAGTTCTTGACTGACAGAATACTGAATTAAGCTAAAAGGAAACAGATCCTTCTTGTTTCTAACAAGTCTTGGTTCAATTAAAAATATTGATTAGCTGGATTGTGCCTTGAATTGTCATTTTTTGATAATCAAAATGATTACTTCCATACTTCATTTAGCTGATTGTTGATCTTTGGGTCAATTATGAGGCTATTCCTCCTCAAAATTAAATTGGTTTTTCTAAAAATTTAATTATTATTATTTTTTTGGTACTGACTGAATTTTTAGATGAATCGCTGTGCTGTATATTTGTGGAAAATATTCCTGAAAAGAATATGGAATAGAGAGGATAAAGGCAACGCTGAAATTGAGCTACTGTAGGTTTGGGAATAATGGTAAAGATAAATTACAACAGGTGCTACACCCAAATATGTTACATACAACTACATACAACATTTCTGGGTGCTACATCCAAATTCTATATTCCTTGTTTTCATGGAAGTATTCATGAATTTAGCAGCATTTTGCTAAATACTTTATATATTAGAGAGGGCAAGTAAATTAGAATGGCAGAAGTAGACATATTTCATGTGCATTGTGTGATGTAGCGAATATGAAGAAGTGCATTACTAACATATACGGAGAAGGGGATTGTATAAACTCTCTTCTTTTCTTCCCTTTTCTGCCAGATGTTGAAGAACTTTGGATTGGTCTGAATGATCTTCGACTACAGATGAATTTTGAGTGGTCAGATGGCACACCAGTGCAATTTACATTCTGGCATCCTTTTGAGCCCAATAATTTCCGAGATAGCCTTGAAGATTGTGTGACTATCTGGGGACCGGTATGAGTAAAATTTTGGAAATCTTTCTATCGTGAGAGAAATATATAATTTTAGTATAAAGAAGACTCTTCGTACTGCATATATCAAAAAGTCAAAATAATACTGTGTACTTGTAGGTGAATAACTATAACTCCTCATTAATGACTTGCGATTTTGGAATCTTAAGGGATGTGCACTTAAGTGGACAAAGCTTTGTAGGAATCCATTCCAATTTTTTATAGTTGGATCATGCAGAAAAATTGATAAACGTTTTTTTCCAAAACATTTACTTTTTGAAGCCTTTTGAGATTTTGCCAATAGCTGTATAACAGGATTAAATAACGCTTTTAAAACATTTAAAACATATATATATCTTAAGTTTTCGCGGGTACTTACATGTATGGTATTCAGCTTTGTTCGGGTATTTTCCCACGTCATTGTAGTTGTGCTTTTAAAGTTGTAGCAAAGTTTCGGCAGAATCTCATCTGCCATCATCAGGCTTCTGTGTGTGTGTGTGTGTGTGTGTGTGTGTGTGTGTGTGTGTATAGTCTACAGTGTTCTTTAGCTTGCAAACATATTGTTTGTATGTAGAAGGAAAGTTGGTTTACTTGTTTTAAAAACTGATTTCTGAAGCAAAGTTTGCAGAAATATACCCAGGCATGTGCTGAAGAGGTCAGCATTGCAAAAAGTCTTTTTGTACTAAAATACAAATTGATAGTCTCAGACAAAAGATATCATGAAGATTAAACTAGCATTAGATTAGAAATTTGCATACAATAAAGGCAAAACTGTTTAAATTGGTAAATATATAGTTGACACAGGAAGGTGGTGAGATACAATATTAAGTTTAGTATATTTGGAAACTGGGCCCAATTGTGAAAATTGCTTTTACTAAGTTGAAATTGCTGTGCTTCCATCCAGGAAGGAAGATGGAATGACAGTCCTTGCAATCAGACATTGCCTTCTGTCTGTAAGAAAAGAGGTCGAGTAAGTCAGGGGAAAGAGGAGGATCATGGCTGTAGAAAGGTAAAGACATTATTTTCCTATGTATATGTAGATTTATACATTTACACGTACACATTTAGGTGCAGGGTCAAAGGCAGAAGATTCATGTATGAAAACCGAGATAACGCTTTTCCTTTCCAGTCGGTTGACATCTCTGACGAAGGAGTAACAAATGGTAAAAAGTTTGCAAGTCCTGATTAAAAAGTTAGTTACATGAACATTGAATGCAGAAAAGCAAGCATGATATTTAAGCATTCATACTTACAACTGTTGTGACATCTCCATGGTCACATAATCAAACTTCAGACGCTTTTCAACTGATTCTTATTTATGACAGTTGCAATGTCCTAGGGTCATGTGACCACCTTTTGTGACCCTTTGATGAACAAAGTCAGTGGGGAAGCTACATTCACTTACAACCATCTTATTTACTTAACTACAATGATTCACTTAGCAACTGTGGCAAGAAAGATCATAAAATGGGGCAAAATGTATTTATTTAGCTATGGAAATTTTGCACTCAGTTGTCGTTGTAAGTCAAGGACTTACATCACAATAGCCTGTCATCTCCCTCATTTTGAAAATTCCAGAATGTCCTCAGAGATCAGGATCAAAAACTCATTCCCTTTTGGTGGGGAGCAGCCATGGTGGGGGAGAGAATTTTCAGAAGTAAGTTTGTACATTTTCACTGTTTAACTTCTTCGTCCCAAATTGGAATGATTTTCCTTTGTGGGAATCGGGATGCAAACATTCATTTGCTCTCCCTGACAAAAGAAAAAGAACATTTTGATTATGCCCATTCCCTTTCCAGAAGTGTGATCTTTGGTTTAAGGTTGTTTTGCCTCATTTATATGAAAGTAAACACAATTTTATCAAAGAAGACTGACAATATTTGTAAACCTGGCTCATTGATTTCTAGTTAAACCATTTTTAAAAAACATGCTCAGCAAACAGCTCATATAAGGTCATGGTTATGGCTAAAGGAAGTTCGAAGGATAGCTCTCCCATTCATCCAAATTTTAACATAATAAGTGGCAGACATGAAATGTAAAATGAATTTTAATTTGAACCCAGAAATTCTCCTGAATGGTTTTGGATTGGCATTGGTTTTTGCAGAGGCAAAAAGCAAACCTTTATGTTTGTTTTGACTTTTAGTTAAAAAATAAAATCCAGAGAAATAATAGAATAATTTTTATAGCACCAGTACAGTAAGGGTGATGTGCCTCACCCCAATTTTCTCTTTTAACATGAAATTCAGAGGTGGTATTCAGCAGGTTCTGACCAGTTCTGGAGAACCGGTAGCGGAAATTTTGAGTAGTTCGGAGAACCGGCAAATACCACCTCTGACTGGAGATTTTAAAGTATCCTTCCCCTGCCACACCCACCAAGCCACGCCCACAGAACCGGTAGTAAAAAAAAATGGAATTCCATCACTGATGAAATTATTCCTAATTTAGCTGCCTTAACCATTTTATTCACCATCTAACCAAGAAGGAGATTTCTGTCAGTGGAATTCAGATTCTCGGAAAGTCTTAAACTTCTATTCAAATATCTTGCCCTTGTTGTAAAGACAGTTGCTTTTGATTTTGTGTCCAGAGTTGTTCTATATAATCTGTTCTACATTTTGAGAACTGTCTCCTCTATTGTGAATTCTTTTCTTTCTGGCAAATCTGGCAAATCTTTTCAGCTGAATGATAAGATGATTTTAAAAAGGGCTGTTAGCCATCAAATTGGAAGCTAAGTTTATTGGACTATATCCTGTTCTATAGCCTTTCATTTGTAGCTGCCCCATGAATTAAGGGTACATCCAGTTTTTGATTATTCCATCCTGAGCCCGAACAGCTGCATTGGTTTATATGTATTTCTGTCCACCATGCTCTCATAGTTGAAATTGAGAGGAAGAATTTGAGGTGAAGCATGTTTTGGATTATTGGTGTATTTGGTTTATTATAGTATTTGGTTCCTTGGAAGGGCTGCCCATGAAAAGAACCTGTGCCCCTTTTAGCCTCCTTAAACAATTCCATGTGCTGAACCTCACAGTTCCCAAAATATAAATAAAAGGATCAGTTTCATACAATCAGAAAAGATGCACCTGAGAACTGTAGCTGAGGGGATACAGAAAGGAAAAATCAGGGCAGGTATTTAAGGGCAGCGAGGTGGGAATGGCATTGCTTAGACTAAAGAAAGGCATTGTGTAAATAGTGAGACGATCTGACATTGTAAGGACAACCTTTTCTCAGAGCTTTTGTTTTATGCCTGCCTACTTCACTTGAAAGACTCTTGGTGGCATACAACCTTAATTTTTTATTTTATTATTATTGTAATATTTTTATTTTGCTATTAATATAATGAATGTTTCAGTTATGCATTCAAGTTACAGGGACTAATTAGCATGTACAAAATGCTATATTTTGCAAATTGTAGCCTGCCTTACAAATTAATTTCTTATAAGAAATTATGACAATGGCTATAAACATATATGTTTATGTAAATGGACTATGAACTTACCAGTTCCCGTGTTTCCCTATGTTCTTTGCTTATCCTGTGACAGGTTTACTAGGCAGTGATGAATAATGGAGACCAGCAGCACAGAAGGAGCATTGTTCTCCCCTTCAGTTGTTCTTTTTATTTCTTTCCTGTCACTTTCTTGTTGTTAGATAGTAATATTTCATTGTTACCATCAATTATGACTTGAGGGACTAAGAAGGACAAAAATGATCTGGATAATCTTTTCAGCTACTGTTGGTTGCTGGAGTGTTTGTGCCATCCATTCTAACTTTATGACCGAGTTTGACAATAGGCTAAGAACTACCAGATCTGGGCTGCAAAACAGTGACCACAAAATAGCAGGAACGAGATAAAGAAAATGATCAATTTCTCATCTCATGGTTGTCTAGATTTTTGCAGCCCAGATCTGGAAGCCTTACTCCAGATAGACAGCAAGATAAAGATATCTCTTTGGTGTCCTTCTACAATAATATTGACTCTGTTTTTATGAAGGTAATTTAACATTTTGTTAAGTTAAAAAATATTGGAATATTTTCAATCTTTATTCTGTCAGAGAAAAAATAATGTAATTGTTGATGCAGACTAATTTAACACATGGAAATTTGAAGACAATCTTGTTCTGTTCTTCTCAGGGTTGGAAATGGCACAGTCCATCATGCTATTGGCTGGGGGATGACCATGTGATATACAACGAAGCTCGAAAAATGTGCATGGATTATGGCTCTGCCCTGGTTACCATTACCAACAGGTATGTATCCTGCCATAAGTCACCAAGAGGAGTTTTGTATTGTGGCATTTAAAAATAAATATTCAGGTATTGGTGAGATTGGCTTCTAGATGCTCCAATGTAAAGCTTTTGAAGTATTTACCCATTGTCCTCTTGGTTGCCTTTGGAAGGAGTATGTGCTACTTAGTTGCCAGAGATAGTAGAAAATGGCAGAAGCTCTGGAGAAAGATTAGGGTTGGAGGAAGAGGTGAGAAAATGATGGATTTGTTCCTTTATCCCTGGACCAGGTTTGAGCAGGCCTACGTGAGCAGCCTCATCTATGGCTGGGAGGATGAATATTTCTGGACTGCATTACAAGACATAAATGAAACTGGTTCTTTCCTTTGGTTGAGTGGAGATGAAGTCACTTACACTCACTGGAACCGCAACCAACCTGGTATATATCATGTTCCAAATCATAAGAGTATAAGTATATACATTCTTATATACTTTGTTATAAGTGCTAAATATAAGAAAAAACTTCATATTTATATTGATGTGGTATATCAATATACAGTGGCCTTTTAGAAAAAAATCTTGTAGTTTGCTTTGTTAAACATTAATTTTGTGTGAATCAGCAATAAAAATGTTCATATTAAGAATGATTAAGAAATGGATACTTAATGAATGATTAAGAAATGGATTTTAAGGGTCAACATCTTATTGAATATAGTTCTATTTGAAATACTGTGCATAGTTCTCATTATACTATTTTAAAATCTTCCCTACGAAACATCTTCTCTTACAGGGAGAAATTCTTAGGCTTTCAGGGGGTTATATAATATCCTACATTCCTGTACCTGCGAGCAAAAATGTTCAGGATTTCATTATGGCCTCATATTACTCTGCACACATTAGTGTGTTTAGAAAAATGCTTATCATGATATCATTGACCATAGAATCCTTTTGTACTGGCTGCGGAATTTAGGACTGGGTGGTACACGCGTTGCACTGATTTGGTTCCTTTCTCTGTAGTTGGTTCCAATCAATGCTAATGGGGGGAGAGATTGAGCCCATAGCCGTTCTTTTGTGAGGTGCTACAGGGCTTGGTACTCTCTCCTTTTTAACTGCTGGGTGAGATAACCCAACGCCATGGATTAAGATATCAGTCTACTGATGATACTCAGCTTTACATCTCCATCCCTGGTGACACAAGTGATGCTCTGACTGTTCTTTTGTAGTGCCTGGAGGCTGTGGAAGCCTTGTGAGGGACAACAGGCTCCAACTGAACCCTCTGTAAGACAGAGTGGCCAGGGGTATGCAAAGCCTTGGGGTGTCCAGAGCTTTATCATCTTTAGTTATGAATAGGGTGGCACTCCCCTAGGCAGACTTGTTATACAACTTGGAGGTTCTCTTAGGCCCATATCTCCTGCTCAAAGAGTAGATAGAATTTCTGGATAGGAGAGCCTCCCCACAACTTTGTGTTGTGTGCCAGTTGTGCCCTTTTATGCATTGTTAGACTGTGTTCAGTCACTCTTGTCCTGGTCATCTCCTGCTTGGATTACTGCAGTGCACTGTACGTGGGGCTACTTTTGAAGTTTATTTGGAAGCTCCAGTTGGTCCAGGTGGAGCAGCACAGACAGTTTTGGAGGCCCCTAAGATGGCAAGTGTAACACCACTGTTACGCAAACTTCACTGGCTGCCTATCCGCTTCTGGGTGCAATTCAAGGCAGTAGTTCTCACCTTTAAAGTCCTTGATGGCATAAATCCCGCATATCTGCAGAACTATCTTTCCCCAATAGAATTGATTTGCCCTGCTCATGTTAGCAGAAGGCCCTACTGCATATCCAATCAGCCAAGGAATTTTGACTGTTGGGATTCAGGAAAAGTCCTTTTCTGCAATGGTCCCCATCCTTTGGAATATCTTGCTACAAAAGTAAAATCCACTCTCTCGTTTTTAGCCTTCAGACAAGGCAATGCTGCTGGCGTGGAGTCCTGAAGGAGAAGCTGGTAGTTGGTGCACTACCAGAGAAGGCACTTTCACGTCTACCTCCAAACCCTTTTTTAAAATTTTGTTTTTGTAATTTTAATCAGTTTTTATATTTATATAAAAAATATTTTTATATTTAAGCTGTTCAGAGTCTTGAATTGTGAAATTGGTAGCGTATAATTTGATAACAACAGCAGTAATAGTAAATGTTTTACATCATCTCTCCTTCAAGATAATACTATGGAAATTGAGTCAAAGGAACAAGGAATATCTGGAGTGAAAAAATAAAACAAAAACTGTATATTTCCCCTACTATCTGCCATATATAACATTCATCAGATGTATGATATTAACTATAGTCTCTGGCCATCTTCTAATAAAAAGTTTGCAATCAATATGACAATAACATTTCAGTTTGAATACACATTTGAGAAGATCAGAATGGTATTTTGTGATTCGAGGAAGGAGAAAGGTCAGCTTTTGTAATGGTAGCAATCTTGTAAGGTGGTATTTTGAATCAGAAAGAAAATATTAGTTTAAACCTTTTCTCTTGTGTATTTCCTCTTTCTCATGAACTTATTAGGTTATAACAAAGGTGGCTGTGTTGCTTTGGCCACAGGAAGTGCCATGGGCCTGTGGGAAGTAAAGAACTGCACTACATTCAAGGCCAAGTATATTTGCAGACAGAATCTGGGGACACCAGTAAATCCTGAACTTCCTTCGCCACATCCTACACCCAGTCTCACTGGCTCTTGTCCTTCAGGTTGGACCACTACCTCCAAACTGAGATATTGCTATAAAGTAAGTCCTGTGTAAAAGGAAGGCAGCCAACCACCTTAGTGATTTGCAGGGATGCTTAAAATTTTGAGAATACCTTTGAATTTTCAATATTCCTGCATAAATGTGAGCTAAAACATCTGTTCTCTACACAAGTTCTAAAATTAGACAGATGAGTCAAAATATTAGACTTCTTATTTATTGAGGGAAATGATCCAAAGCTCCATATTTGGGTGTGGCAAAATGTGAATCTTTGCTTTCAATATCTGGTGTGCTTTCTTTATGCAGCAGTGACTGCAACCACATGTTTCAAATAACTGTTATCTTCTCTGCACATTGGCTTGAAGGAACTTTTAGCTAATTCCTCCTTGCCAAAACAACTTAAACTTGGGGATGCTGGTGGGCTTCCTGAGATGAACTGCCTGCTTCAAATCTTTCCACATTTTTATAGGATTAAGATTAGGACTTTGACTTGGCTAGTCTAAAGATTGCTTTAATCATTCTGTGGTTGTGAAACTTGTGTTTTGCTATGTGACTCATTTTCTTTTGAGCTTCAGTTTACATATATTCTGTTTCCACCCCCTCTACAGAATTATCTAATATAATTCAGAATTCATAGTTCTGTCAATTATGGTAAGTCATCCTGGTCCAGAGGCAGCAAACTAGCCCCAAACTATGATGCTGCCATCACCATGTTTCACAGATGGGAAAAGGTTCTTATGCTGGAATATAGTGTTTTCCTTTTGGAAAACATAAAACTTTTCATTCAAGTCAAAAAGTTCTTTTTTGGTCTCATCTTTCCACAGGACATTCTTCCAATAGCCTACTGGCTTATCCATGTGGTCTTTCGCAAACTAAATCACCATCAGTATTCTTTGTGGAGAGTAGTGGCTTTCTCCTTTTAACTCTGCTGTACAAACCATTGTTGCCTAGTTTCTTCTGATTGTGGTCTCACAAACACTGACATGTGATTATTATCCCATTGATTGAGAAACATGACACTAACTTCACCTTCAAATAAACTGATAATCCTAGACTTTTGCCATACACAGATATATACTTTGGATCATTTTTCTCAATAAATAAATGAACTCTCAGATGCAAGAAATCAGGAACCAGAATAGAGTTCAAAAGTATTACAAGTTTATTACATGCTACCTATTCACAAGAATCTGATCTACTAATGGTCAAGGCAAATTGATGCCAAGTAAGAGTCAATGGACTTCAAAGGGGAGTGGATTTAAGTTTCCTATGAGAGCATAGAGATTTCAAACTGATGACGCATTTGACTCCACCCTCAGGCTCAGCCTAGTCATCTCTTATATGAACAAGTCTAAAGTTTTTAACTCATTTTTTTTAAACTGGGCTCTCTTTATCTAGTTTTAGAACTTGTGTGGAGAACTTATCACATTTTAGGTCATATTTATGCAAATATATATTGAACATTCAAAAGGGTTCACCAACTTTTAAGCATCACTGTATACTCAAAGGATTAAAGGAAAGAGAATGATTTTAACTTGAACTGATTTTAATGCAGCAGTTTCATAATTCAACATAAATGCTATAGTTTGAATGTGATTGCATTTCCCAGCTGGTATGAGACAGTAACAGCATATTGGTTTGCAAGTCAGAGATCCTCTAGTTCTGCAGAATAGTGTGAAAATATTTGTAATAAAAGGGTATTTTTGAAGGCTACTTAGAAGCTGCAATTAATGTAAAATATAGCAACCAACTTGTTGGAAACAGAAATTGCTATTTAGGGACATTACATTTGACAGTACTGCTTTATACTGCTTCTAAGATTGCATCAGTTTTGTTTACCATGATACAAAAAAAAAAGTTGAAAGTGCAGGAAAGAGCAACAAAGATGATTAAAGGGCTGGAAGCAAACATGATGAACTGCAAGAACTGGGTATATCTACCCTAATGAAAGAAGGACTAGTAATGACATGATAGCAGTCTTCCAAGATTTGAGGGGTTGTTACAGAGAAGTGGGAAGTCAACTTCTACTCAAAAGCACCTGAGGATAGGACAAGAAATAACGGAAACTTATTAAGGAGCCATCCAACCTAAAACTAAGAAGAAATTTCCTGACAATAATTAATTGGTGGAACCTCTTGCCTCCAGAGGTTGTGGGTGGAGAAGAGATTGGATAGCCATTTGTCTAGAATATAATAGGGTCTCCAGTCTGAACAGAGGGTTGGACTAAAAGATTTCCACAGTCTCTTCCAACTCTGTTATTCTGTACTACAAACTCTCATATGTTATCCATTCATTTCAAAGTACAAAACAGTTTTGCTTGGTCCTGAACATGGTCTCTGAGAAAATAACATAGGAGTCCTTGTTATAGAAAGGTGAAATGGCAAAAAGTATAGAGAATGCTTTTTCACTGTGGAATATTTTCCACGTTTGGCCTTCCAGAATCTAGTTCAAACAGTGCTTTTTTAGAAAGTTTGGGGAAAAGATTAATGCATAGTGTCTGTAATTGTAATGTACTGTATTGTAATGTACTGTATTGTTGTCCTTGTTTTAGTACTGTTTGTAACCTATCCATTTAAATTATAATAGTATATAATAACACCAAAAATAAATAAAAATAAAATAAGTATAGAAGACTGTGACTTGGAATATAAAAGTAAAGGATACCAGGGAATAAATTAGCAGATGAGATGAGAAAAAGACCAATTGAAATGTTTTATGTCTATGAACTGAGGAGAAAGGTAATGGGTGTAATGTATAGATTTGTAGCTCTATTACACATTACTTTAAATATGGTTTTGATTAAGTAAGAAAAAAACCCAAACTGCAATCAATATTGAAGGCATTAGGTAGAATAAAACATGAGATTCACATTATCCTATCCCAGATACCATGCAGGTCATGAGAAAAACATGATGCTCCTTTTGCATATTTATCAGATTCTGCCTTTGTTGAGTCTTCAGAAAAAGGAATATTATTCCAATGGAGCATTCTTCTTTAACAAGATAGATTTCATTTTCCAGTGCAGTATTTGCGTGAGGTATATCCTGTCATACATTTCTAACAAAAACCAGAGTCAGTCATGCTGGGATAATAACAGGCATAAATTAGTAAAATTACCCTTTCTCCTTAATTTTTGGACAGGTATTCAGCTATGATAAGCTTCAGGAAAAGAAAAATTGGATCACAGCACATTTGTTCTGTCAGGAATTAAAAGCACAGCTCTTGAGCTTGAGTGATTATGAGGAGGAACATTTTGTAGCCAATACCCTCAACAAGATTTTTGGGTGAGGAATAAATTAAGTACTTTTGTGACTAATTAGAAAATGTATACTTTGGAGTTACAGGCTTATATACATTTGTGCATTTCTCTGTGCTCCTGAATATATACATGCACTGGCTGAGTATAAGGTAATTTTACCCAGAGTTTTTCTATATATTTTGTAAAGGCCCAAATAGACCTCACGAAAAAGATAATTTAAATCATGGCAATATTTTTATTTGGGGCAAGTAATCAGGGGAAATAAAGAAGAAGATGAATTGCTCGAATTTTTCTCAGCATCAGCAGCAAACTCAGACTACTTCTCTTAATTATGTCAAAGTGATTTTTTTCACCTATGCAATCATCTCTTTCTTTCCCACTTTGCTATGACCCAGGGAGTTGGAACCTGACATTCATGAACAACATTGGTTCTGGATTGGCTTGAATCGCCGTAGTCCTAGAGCTGAGGGAAGCTGGAGCTGGAGTGATGGTGTTGGAGTGAGTTGTAGATTTTATATTTGGAATATTCACGCAAAAGTGTAAATATTTATACAGTATTTATTATAGTACTTTATTTATTGAATCAGCTTTTTCAAAATTACAAATTGAGTTACAGGTTGTTTAGCATTAATTTTGTCTGCTTAGAAACCAATTAGTTAAAAAATTTATACTGAAAACAGAAAAACCTATCAATTTTATAATAAATAACATTCTCTCTATTCTGTATTTTGTATTCCAATGCATCAAACAAATTAAATGCCAATATGTATTTATATGAAAAAAAATCTGAAAAAAGGTTTGGGAAAATATGGATTTTGCAGCAAGAATATCTGTCTCTTTTTTCTGACTGTGAAAAATTCTCACTATCAGCTGTTTTGATTAATTATAATGGATAAGATATGCCCGGCAAGCTCAGCTTTCATATATACTTGTTTATTTTTTGACTTGGTAAGTAGTTTCAAAACTAGACTACTTTAATAATGTAAAGCAGAACCATTAGAAAATATTTCATTTTTCTCACCCAAAATGCTGTAACCTTTGGAAAACTAAGCATAACTTAGGAGAGGAGGAAATAAGAGTGTGTTGGCAGAGGATCAAGAGCAGCCTATCTGAGACTTTTTGCACTTGCAACCAAATATGATCAGAGAGTTTTTCTCCTGAAGCAAATCTCTTTGGAACTAACTGCTTCCCGTTTGATTTTGGCCTTTAGTTTTCTTATCACAACTTTGACCGCAGTAATCATGATAATGATGACATCCGTAACTGTGTGGCCCTGGACTTGGCATCCTTGCAGTGGGTGCCTCTGCAGTGTGAAATTAAACTGGACTGGATCTGCAAATTGCCCAAAGGTGACTGGGATTGTAATGAGGAAGTAGGGAGGGAGCAGTATAAAAGAAGTGATGAGATTATACAGAGCACAAGGTATTGGAGATAAAATTTGGGCATGGTTTGTATTCTTAATTCCATTATCAGTTTGGGGAATTGAATGCTTATGTACTTATAAATACTATTAAGCATCTCTATCATAATTTTTTCTGTGTATTTCTTCATTTCTGTATGTCTTTAAATGAGATTTTAAAAAGGATTTATTAGCTAATTTTAGTTAAGTGAAAAATGCCTACTAGCTGTCAGTTAGTTTTGAAAATCTAGATCTAAGTAGACCATATTAATAATATAGTTATAGCTGCGTACTTTGACTGAGACAGTTTTACCCCATTTGATTTGCCAGCTTAACTTTTTTGTTATGACTGTCCTGAAATTTTTTAAAAATAGCTTTATCCACTACACTTGCTTTTCTTTTTATTGCTGCATTATTATGGCAGTTATTGTCTAACTCGCAAATTTATGTGGATAGCTCATTACTAATTGCTCTGAGTTTTGCAGGGAAGGAAATAGAAGAATCCATAACTATTTTTTAATAAAAAGGGAAATTAATTTCCTTGCTTTATGGGTGTTTTAAATAAAAATAATTCATTTTACTGCTTTCTTAAAAACAGTTTGATATACTTGATGGGGATATGATCTGTCATTCATTCATTCATTCATTCAATAGGAACTGAGGTGACAGAACCAGAAACAACCATCCAAGGTGAGTATATCGAGTCCTATGTCGATTTATCCTATTTCTGTTACCCCCCTTCTTATAAAGTTATGTCCATTCTTTGATTTATATACACAACAGGTAGTTGTTCTGATATATGCAAATTAAAAATAACAAAGTTAATATTATGCTTTAGGAATTTTATGAACGTTGGGTGTCAAAACTTACATATACAGATGTGGTAGTATCCCACATTATCAGTAAACTATTGTAGTTGGCAATAATAGATTATGTTTCTTAAAAATGAATTATTTTTCCAGCAGGTGGTTGGTAAGAATCTTTGTTAATCAATTAAAACTAGAAAGGATTTGATATTTAGAAGTTGGGTGAACTTGCAGAGATCTAATATGCGTGAAACAGTTTTAAGACATTTGCTATGTGGATTAATTGCTCTGAGAAAGCGCAGATCCCTAAATTCCAAGGGAGGAAGGGAATAATCAAGTCAATAAGGCCCTACAGATCAGTGCTTGAGGCAGCAGAAGGAAAAGTTGATTAAAATGAAAGTGGGATGGTTTTTGTGAGTATACACCCAAGCCTATCATGATTATGGTTTCTGGAATCATATGTGATCTGGAAAAAACTGAAAAAGAAAAATAATTGACTGAAGCTGAACAGAGCATTTATTTTTACTGTATAATACTAATCTAGTACTCTGGCTTCAATATGTTATATTCAGCACAAACACCATTTAATGTAAATGTTTGTGGGAGATGCAATTTTGATGGTTCTTAAAGCAATAAGAAAATTAAGCTTGTTGAATCTGTCTTATGGGGCAGGAAGCATTTGGTTTTGATTGTGTTTATTCAGAAACAAGTTATTGTGTTGTATATTGACCCAGCATGACATTTATTTTACTTGGTATGTTCTCTATTACAGCTCTGCTATGTAGGTTATATTTAATAAGTTTTATTGAGTGTGGATTACTGACCAGACTCAAAGAATTTGATTTGACATTTATTTCATCTTGGGTGAGAAACATACTGCAATTGGAATTAAATTCCAGTCGGTCCCATTCACTATGTGCAATGGTGATGGGTGAAGGGGGTTGTACTCTAACGATATTTGGATGACAAGAAATTCATGGTCAAGATATTGTGTTCATAAATATTACATGCTAATGAGGATAATGTTCACCTACATTAGTTTATGAGCAGAAATTGGATATGGTTTAGGTGAAACCTGTTCATTCAGGATTTTAAACTCTTCTCTTAGGAGAACCAAAGCCAAATAATGAAAGAGTAACTAGCTAAGTAGTAGAAATGATTCCTTCAATGATTATTTGCTGCAACATTGATTTTTGTACATCATTGATTTTTGTACATTAAGATAGACCGGTTATTTTCTCACTTTGTCTGCAGGGACTAATGAGTGGTTAAAGTTTCAGGATGCTGAATACAAGTTCTTTGATCACCATTCAACTTGGGTGCAGGCTCAACGGATTTGCACATGGTTTCAAGCTGAGTTGGTATCAATTCATAGCCAAACTGAATTGGATTTTCTGGGCCAAAACTTGAAGAAGGTAGGATATTATCTAAACTATGATGCTGTGATGAATTCATGTCGAATAAAATTAGTCAAATTGGTATTGTGTTGTCTTAGAGATTGTAGGGGTTTCAAGATCAGTCAAAAGACATTTCCATATTTCCATCCATAGAAAACAACTTTTTTTATGGAAAAATCAAAAATGGAAGTTGTAAGAAACACACAATATTTATAAAAAGAAGATAAAGTAGTTTTGATTTTCTTTAGAAAACAAAATCTGTGGAGGATGGACTACCCCTGATAACATATCCATTTGAAAAGCAGCCTATTACAGAAAGAAAATATTGTTGATTGGTAGGATGGGAGGGTGGTCTGGAGGAAGACATCAAAAACAAGAATCTATTTATATCATAACTTAAATTTGCAAATTTGTATAGGATATTATATAATTTATTTTAATTGCTTTTTAATGATTAACAAAACAAAAACAAAAAACACAAAGATAATTTAGAAATGCTTATATTGTGAAAGAGAAGAGAAAAAAATGCCATATAAAGTGTTTTAACAAAAAAATTGAAAGAACAGAACAAAGAAACAGTGTATCCTTATAATAATAAATAGTTGCAACTTCATATTTGCTTAACTAATGCAAATATTATTCAATGTACTTCTAATACATATACAACTATCATTTTAAGTCATCATATAAATGAATCCTATATTTCATTATAGTTGTCTATTTAAGTCTACATCTAGAAGCAATTTGCTTATAAGTAGCAAGTGTAATCAAGTCTTCAATCTACTGACTAAAAGAGGCCATACCTTTATCTTTCCAATGATGCAGTATCAGTCTTAGCCATAACAAGAGCGTGGAAAAACCATTTACATCATCCAAATTCCATGTACTAGAGTTCAAAAGAACATTATCCTCCAAAAAAAATTAGCTTTTGTTGCACTTATTTATACAATCCACCACTTTCTTGCCAAACTTGGTAAATAGAGAATATTGGGGAAACATATGTTTTAAAGAAGCATTATCCTTACTACATCTTCAATGAAGTGCTGATTTGACAGTCCTTTTCTATATAAATGTAATGGAGTCCAATAAGTTTAAGTGTTCAGAGTGTATGCATCTTTTAATTCAAACACAGCCAATTTTGATTTTGACTTTTTATTTTAAGTTAAAAAATAAATCTATTTTTCCATTTATATGTTATAGAACTTTATATTCCAATGCAGTTGGTAAATGAGCATATGTTTCGAATATACAAGTTCTCAGATTCAGTTTTTGGAATTTTCAGGTGAAGGATTAAGGATTAATGTACATAATTATTTTTATTCTATGTTTAAAAGTACTTACAAAGAACATAGCACTAATGAGACCATGCTGTTGGGATGATCTTAATACTAATATCATTTTCCTAATGGAAGGGCCAGGTAACTTATCCATAAAGTGATCCTATTACAGTGTATAATTTAGCCTTCTAGATCAGGTGCACATTAGATAGCTTCAGTGAGAACCTTAGCCAGACCAGTGAATAAGCTAGCTGAACTGAGTAGAAATTTTAATTCAAAACATCTGAAGAATGCCAAACTCTGGTGATGATAAAGTTTTTTTAAAATAAATACTGGGCTCGGCAAAACAAAATGGTTTGGTATGAGAGAGCTTGCTGTCTGCAGTTATGGATTCATATATAGGTAAGCTATGTGAGGATTGAAACCTTACTTAGGATGAATCTGGGCAGATTGGTATGTATTTGCAGGTCAACTTACGTTGATATTTTATTCTGCCTTTCTTCAAGAATATACAAGGCGATGTATGTAAGGTTATATAAAAGCATGTTCTTTAACCCTTGAAAATATAATAGAGAATTAAAAACTTAAAAGAGAAATTGGTGGACTTGTGATTGAAGGTTACAGTGTCAACAATTATTTAATAGTACTTGAGGCATGTTTCATCGAAAGCTAGAATAATGAAAGAAAGAGGCCCAGGATGGCATTTTTTAGTCACAACAGGTAGTTTGAATTGGAGAGAAATGATTAGTTCTCTTATTCTCATTCTCCCTCTTACTCACGATGATATTTCTAATGCCAATATATACAATCCTTGACCAGTTTTCAAGAGGTCAGGAGGAACATTGGTGGATTGGATTAAACACCTATGAGAACGATGGACGGTTTCGGTGAGTTTTCTGTGTTCTTCATTAACACCTGTCACTGGTCTAAAAATGTTTTTCTTTCTTAGCTTCATCTTTGCTTAAAATATGAAAGCCTCTCTCTGTGCCACTTACTTCCTCCAGGTGGTGTGATGGTTCTCTGTTGAATTTCATCTCATGGGCACCTGGTAAACCACGGCTTCTCAACAAAGAAAAGAAATGTGTGTACATGACAGCTAGCCGAGGTTAGTAGTAGACATTCCCAAATGATAATTGATTTCTTTCTTGAGTCCCTTTACTGTGTCTTTGGCCAGTTGGCATATGGCATAACACAGGGATCTCCAACCCTCAGGCCACAGCCCACTACCAGAACTTGAGCTGTTTGGAACTGGCCCGCGAAAGTGATGGGCAAGCATCCCCAGTTGCACAAACAGCAGGCAAGTGTGTGCTCCATTTCCATGAGTGGTGGGCATGTGTACCTGCCACTCATGCAAATGCATGCTTGCCCACTGCTCACACAGAACCATCCCCTCTCCCCCCCCCCACTCCTGCCCCCCCAACCCGATCTACAAAGCTAGAAAGGTTGGGGAACGCTGGCATAACATTTCTTTGCTTTCTTTGTTTTGATACTTCTCCTGAAGTTGGTGCTTTGTGCATGACAAAAACCCATGTCACTAGTCCCATGATGTTTGTGGAAGCCAAATTGTGACTGTGGCAGCAGGCCCAGCTCCAGATGGGTGGCCAGACAATTTAGCAGAATTTGTGCAAGGTTTTTTCCTGTAATGAAAAGTAGTGAGATCCCTTAGCAGTTATCTCATACAAAATTTTATAATGTAATAAACAAACATGAACGTAAAGCAACAAAAGATTACATACTGAAGCTGGGAGTGACTGACAAGTTACCAGTTTGACTTGCATCATTATTTGTTTCTGCATTCTATATGCAGCTGTGCAAAATTGTGCTACTTTATAGGCAACACAAAGGAATTTATCTGAGTGCTATGAAAGATTTGCTTAAAGAACCATAATTTACACTATAGATTTCTATAACATTTGCAATAGAGTCAAACATGGCTTAACTATTTCAGTCAACTCTAAGCATGGAAACCTGCTGTATGGTAAAACAGATAGAAGGATAATAAATTGATCTTGCAAGAAATGTTCTCTAATGTTTAGGAGAGTCCAAGGTGGTATGAAATGTTTATTTGATTGCAGATTCAAAATAAGTCTTTAGGATCCATTGTTATTGGGAAATTAAGCTCATTTGCCAGTCAGTCTTCTGGACTTGTTTGTTTATCAGAACAAAATTGTACAGATGTCCTCAATTTTCTTCTAAGCCTGGTAATTGTCTGAATAAATAATAGTTTAAAATGCATAAAGTAAAATTGAGTTTGGGAGCATATCTCGCAAGGAACTGATTAAAAAATTAATCACTAAAAAGCCAACAGTCAATTAACCATCCAAATGTTCCTTCTCTATCAGTTAACAGAACAGCCTTTTGCCAGTTTTCCCAGGGAATATATGTAGGAGGCTGAGAAAGTTTCCTTGTTAAGAACCTGTGAGATAAATTGTATTCCGCAAGAAGCATCCCCTATGTGGACAGGAGTCCTCCAAATATTTCTATTTCCCTCAATCCCTCAGTTCCTTATTTTTCACTCCCAAGAAATTGGCTGCATAGATGCTCAGGAAAATTAAATACTATCTTGTCCAATCTCTTCTAATGTACCAGTTGTCTATATGACTTATGATGGAGGGGAGGGTCAAGAACTTTCTAACACATTCAGCTATAGATATCTCCTTCCTCGATGTACTGAATATCAGTCTTCAAGGCAAAGTGAGTTTTACCAGGTGCAGAGAAAGGTTCTTCCATTGCAGCTAGTTAATACTAGCCTTCAAACCATCTTTAAGACTTTAAAGGTTCTGCCAGTGCAGGTAATCCTTGACTTTCAATAGTTCATTTAGTGACTGTTCAAAGTTCCAATGCTACTGAAAAAGGGGACTTGTGACCATTTTTCACACAACCACTGCAACATCTTGTCCAGCTAGGATAAAAATTCAGATGCTTGGCAAGTGGTTTATATTTATAACAGTTGCAGTGTCCTGGAGTCATGTGATCAGCTTTTGCAACCTTCTGACAAGGAACATCAGTGGGGAATCCAGTTTCACTTAATAAACATGCTACTAATTTAACAAATGCAATGATTCATTTAACAACTGTGGCAAGAAAAGTCTTAAAATGGAGCAAACTCACTTAACAAATGTCTCACTTAGCAGCACAAGCTTTAGAATCAATTATGGTTGTAACTCAATTACCTGTATTTGCCCAATTAATGTCCTTGATTTCATGGACTGATGAGTTCAATGAATGGGCAAAACATCCCCATGGTAGATATAATGAGAGTTGAAGCTCGTTTCAATCATTACTCCCCTTCTCCCCACACTCTAAGTACTGTTGAATTACTTATATAAAACTTCAGCATGGGTGACCTCTTTTGCTATGAACATTTCTGAAGTTCTTGTAGAACTACAGTTTTTATCACATTCTTTCTAGATAGATGTTTTTTAAAAGGCTGCAATTTCAACAAATATGAAGAAAAAATAGATTTTATTAAAAAAAAAACCATGATAGAAAGCTTGAAATATTTTTTTCTTGCTTTTTTTCCAATTAGCCAAGTGTCAAAATTGGTATCCTTATCCAACATGGAGAAACTTTGTTCAATACGCCAAGTTCATAGAAATGTTTGTAGTGGTAGACTTCTTTCCTGTCTTTGTTCTTATTTCCTTGCTGTTAAAGCACTATAGTTTCTTATCTCCCCACTTTCCATTCTCTTTTTAACAACTGGAGTACAATTAACCATTAATATGGAAATGTGTATGAAGTTCCTTTCATTTATATTTTATTTGAGTGGTGTGGGCCTACATGGCTTTTCAGACACAGCAGGTAAGAGAGGAAACATCCCAAGTTTCATATTTTGAGTTTTTGTCTGCCAGAATTTTAATACCAAGTCTTGGCACCATTTATTAGCACAGTAATTTATTTGAGAGGAGCACTGTGTTCTGGTTTCCCTTGAACAAAGCTCATCATCATTTTTTCATCTTCTGCAGAGGATTGGGGTGACCAGAAATGCCTCACTGCTCTGCCTTATATTTGCAAGCGTACCAACATCACTACTGTGCAGCCCTCCTTGCCATCACTATCTGTACCAACTCCTGGCAGCTGTGCCCAAGACTGGCATGCCTTCATTAATAAGGTATTTCAGATCACTCTATTGTAAATCATTAATGGGGGCAATTTGAGAGGAATATATGTCTGTGTGTCCTCTTTGAGCTGAATATGTAAGAAGAAGAAAATAAGTTTTGTGGAGAATACTGAAGCCATTTCTTCACAAACATCTGTATTCCTGGAATCAGGGCAGTTTCCAGAAAGTCTGAGTAGAGTTCCCCTTTCCCTACTTAATGTTTAACATATAAGAATAAATAAATCAAGGAGATAGTGCAGTAAAATGGTAACTATGGTTGATGAGACTTTTGACTGAAATCCTAGTATGGTTCAGTTGATGACAGTGATTATTAGTTGGTCTACATCAGGGGTAGAAACTGGATTGCACAAACAAGTGAAGCCACACCCATGGGATGCAGGCAGCATGTGAAACCATGCCCCTCCAGTCTGTGGAAAAACTATCCATGAACCCAGTCCCTGGTGCCCCAAAGGTTGAGGGACGCTGGTCTACACTACCTCACTAGATTGTTGCAGGGAGAAAAGGCGTACTTTGTCTCTTGAGCATTTTTAGAGAAAGAGAGGAGTAATAAGAGGAGCAATAATAAATTTCTGTAAAACAAATATGCATCAAAAAGATTCCTCCACACCCTGTTTTTTATTCTTTCTCTCTGTTGTTAAATACCATTTATAGTGCTTTAAGATCTATAATCAAGAAAAAGTGACTTGGCTGGAGGCAAAGCGAAAATGTGAAATTCAGGGAGGTATATTGGCTACTATTTCCAACCACCTTGAGCAAGGTAGGTTTTATCCAAAGGTATTTTTCTTGAGAAAATTCACCTAATGAAATGTCAGGGTGGGGAGACAGTGAAACTAATGTGGTGACCTCACAATTTAAGGTTTTTTTGTACACGTGTTGAGAGCTTACATGCACATACTAGAAGGGCAGAATTTATATTGCAACTATACAGTTCATAATCTCTGCTGAAAGAAATAATATCATGATTGGCTATAGATTTCAATTATAACTAAAACAAAAGTGCAAGCTTTTCTTGTTTGTAACAGCTATCCCTCTGAAAATGGTTTCCGTTTCAATCTGGAATTTCTGGAACAGTAAGATAAATAATCTTCCAGTTCACAGGAAGGAAAAAAAACAATCTTTTTAATCACTGTGTGATAGCCAGAGATTCATCTGTTTCTTTCTTTGCTTATCAGCATCATAGTTAGTAGCCTTTGATATGGATATCTGTCTTTTCCCCAAACTGTTCTGAATTCTGCTTAGAACAAATGTGCTCCTGATAAGGCAGAATTTATTTTGTGGAATTCACTCCAGGAATATCTGATGTCGTAATAAAGAATAGAAGGCTCTGAAAATATAAATACTGAATTTATTTTAGCCGTTGAATAACAACACTAACAGATTATATATTCTAAACAAGACAATTGTAGAATAATTGTAGCAGTATCATTGTTACTAAAAGACTGCTCAGTATACTAAAAAGTGTCAGGATGAGTCTTTTTTATGCTATTGTCCAGGCATAAACTCAGAGGAGATAATATGAAAATTCTGAGCTAATGTCTTTGGCAGTACCAGTATTAAAATAGTATTCTGACACCATCCAATGGAAGCTCATGATGTATAAAATCTGTTAGCCTTTAATTCTCCTTTACCTTGAATGTTGATCAAAGACTGCACTGAAACAGAGGTGTAACAAAGCCAGGGTAGGACAGCAAATTTTATACTGGAAAAACACTAATAGAGGGAATAATGGGATTCAGCTTTAGAGTTCCTAGCTCAATTTAGAAAAACATATTCACTATTTTTTCTCGAATCGTATGCCAAGTACTTTCAGTTCCTTTGTTTCTTCCTTGCAGCTTTTATAACAACTCTTCTCCCAAATGTAACCTTTGATATATGGATTGGCCTCCATGATTCCAAGAAGGAATTTCTCTGGGTAGAATCTGAGACTGTCAAGTATGTGAACTGGGCCCCTGGAGAACCATCTGGATATGGAACATCCATTACTAGTGATCAGCCGGTGAGCTGAACCTCTGCTGCTAATAGCATCATTAAGACTCCGGATTAAGTAAAGTACACGAAACATATTCAGTCAAGCGGGATTACAATTTCTATTCAGGCGTCCCTGCCAAAAACTGTAGAAGAAAAGGCTGTGCCTTGTGTATCTCTAGGATGCGGCTTTGAATTCTGAATTTTTGAAGTTGGTCAATCATTAAAGTGGCCTTTTGTGTGTTTTCATAAACAAATGACACTTCATTTCTCTTCAAGCATTTGGCATGATTTTCAGAGAATATTTTTCTCTTCCCTCTAAATAAGTATATAATAAAAGTGGGGTTTTTTTTGTTTTAGATGAGCTCTTAAAAATATTAAAACTTGCAATTAGAGTTAAAACTAGTATCTAGGGCAGCATTCTGTTACTTAAGTTTAATCAGCCACCTGTTTTTCAAAGATGCTACCAGCACATCTTACAACACAGGTCACTTTCAACCTACCATTGGCTATTTAATAAGTGTTCAAAGTTATGAGAGACTCAGGAAAAAATTGCTTCCAATCTGTCCTTGAAGTTCTGATTCTCCCATTATCCTCAAGATCATGTGATCATATTTTAGGCATTTGGCATCCTGTTGGTACTTATGACTGGTGGTCAAGAATCCTATAATTATATGATTGGCATTTGCAGCTTTCTCTGCTCATTTCACCAGAAATTCAATGTGGAAATTGACAGAGAAAGCTGCTGCTGCTGCTTGTGGAAGGATTTCCTCTCCCTGCTTTGCAGGGGCAGGGTGTGTGTGGGAGACTCCTGCAGGGAAGGATGGAGAAACGAAGATCTTTGGGATGTAAACTTTTCTCCAAGCCAGTGCCAGAGTTTCTCCTGCACACCATGCAGAAGAGAACTCTGGCGCTGGGCTGGAGAAAAGAAGCTCATATCCAAAGATCGGAGGTTCTTCCCAACCTTTCCAGCCAGAAATCTAGCAAATGTAATCTTTCTAAAGGGTAGATATGCTTTTTCCAGCTTTTATACTGTAAGAAAGATTGTACTTGCTAGCTTTATTCCTGAAAAACTAATAAATGCAAAGTTTCTAAAGAGTAGAAAGGCTCTTCAAAGAAGATCCAACAGAGATATGAGCTTCCTTTTGTTCAACCCCGTGTAACAGTTCCCTTCTGCACATGGAAAAGAGCGGAAGGCCTGTAGTGGGCTGAAAAAAATCTTGGGATCTGAATTTGTAAAACTCAGTGCAGGAATTTTCTTTTGTTCTCTTTTGGCAGGCAGCTCTTGCTTTTTAAGAAGAAATTGGACAACCATTTATCTGAAATTGTATAAAGTTTCCTTTTTGAGCAGTGGGTTGGACTTGAAAACTTCCAAGTCTCCTTCCAACTGTTATTCTATTATTTCTCTTTGTCTGCTTAATGATCTGTGTGATTACTTAACATCCAGAACTCAGAGTGCTGGGACTGCAGTTGTTGAATTAAGTGGTCATATGGACACCTTACTTAACTACCACAATGAATTGCAACCAAAATTCCTGGCCCAGTTGTGGGTTTAAGTCGAGGACTACTGGTAATGAGTTCCAACGATGACATAGCAGTTTGGTTGGGATTGTGTAGCATGAATTAAAAATGAATAGGATAGTTTGTGGTTTGATATGTTGCAGGAATCAGGTTACTGCATCAGCATATTGTGTGTACTAAGCTATCATGCTTATTTGTTCCACAATAAGATTATTGTTCAGTTATAACAAGTTATGTGAAAACCACAACTTGGTTTAGTATTCAGTCTGTTGCTTGTTTTTGTGTTTTTCTGGAGCCCATTGTCTATTCTGCTTTGCCTATAAATTTGTAAAAATTTCCAAGAGCAGTTTCATATGTGTCATGTTGCAGTAATCATGACAAGAATTGGACAACTCAGTGTGCACATATTCAATCCATTTTGAGTTTGATTTTCCTGGTTCTGTTTCTCATAGACCAACTGTGCTGTAATGTGGCATGGCCTCCCTTCCCTGTTTACAGGCCGTTGGGATGATAGGAATTGCCAAGAGGAGAAACATATTTTTTTATGCCAGAGAAGCAAAGGTAAGAGTTAGGAATAATGCAAGAAAATAATATTGGCTTCAGTTATGCTTAGCATAGAGGGTTTGTGATAATTTTTATTTCTTGTGCCAAGGATGTTGGCATTCATTTCTATTGTGCACAAGGGAGGAAGAATTATATTAGTCTGTGGCAACAACACAGATACAAGAATTTGTTACATCTTCAAGACTGGCCAACTTGAGGCATATGATTTTTTTGGACAGTAACTTTGTTCATCATTTACATGCATGTTCATGAAACCTGCTGCTTCTCATCAGAGAATATACCTAATAATATTGATTAGTCTTAAAAATGCTTCCAGACTCGTAAACTGTATATTGCTAAAACCGATTAGTTTTGAAAATGCTGCTTTTGTGAGCGTTTATTCAGTGTGTTATGGCCTTTGGTTTCTCTCTGCAACATGTATCTAATGCATGAGTTCTATCTACTTTTCATTACTCCAACTCATTAAATAAGATAGGGAGCAAATACATCCTTCCTCATTTTTTATTAACAATGAGAAAACAGTCTTTAATAGGGGTCAGAAGTAGAGGTTAACATTCTTCTCTCCTTTATCATTTGCTTTGGTTAAACTACATAGAGGAGGAGTGAGGTTTCCTAACTTAAGAATTAAATACAATTGTTTTAAATGAGAAGGTATAATAGTATCTATCAATATATCTTGGCTCTCCACCATCCTTTTAAAGTGACTTCCAGAAAGAACTAAAGTTCTATTTCACAGAAATTATAATAAAGTAACACAAAAATAACCAATTTTAGTAAAATGGAAATTACTTGATAGTCAGCAAATTGCTACTAATTTTGAATAAAATAAATATTGCTTTGTTAATACCTCTAGGGTATATTTGTAAAAGATAACCAAGCTTTTATTTTCTTTCTCTCAAATTCTTCCTCCACCTTCAAGACCCTACTATAAATCCTTCTTCAACATCCTTCTCTTCTGTTCTCAACTCTACTCTTTCATATCTTAACAACACTTACCGTGTCTTGATGAAGCCGCTCAAATGGCACGAAGCTGTGTTATTATGTGAGAGTCTCAATGGAAGTCTAGCAAATGTAATGGAACCATTTACCCAGGCCTTCCTCACTCAGGCTGTCAACAGCTTACATACTCCACTCTGGATTGGCTTGTCCAATGAAGAAGTGAGTCAACTATATAAATGTATGCTGTCAAATATTTTGTATCCAGATTGATTAGTCCAGTGTGGCAAAACTTTATATATTTTGACTTTTTTTAGGGGAGACGTAACTATGAATGGTTTACAGATGAGAGTGTTTCCTACACAAACTGGCAAGATGGAGAACCGCAACAACTTGTAGGGTGTGCATACATGGACATAGATGGAACATGGCGAACTGCTACTTGCAATACAAAGCTTCAAGGGGCCATCTGCAAGTTGAACACAGGTAATTTACCTGTATGACAGCTGTACAGATAAAGGAGGGAATACTGAAATAAGGACTCTCTTCTTTCATCCCCTGAGTTTTAATGACGGGGTCAGGAAAAAAAATCATTTTATCATTTGTTTTTAATGACAAAACCAATGTAAATATTTGCTAAGCTTCTTTTAACCAAGTATTCTACTTCAGGTCCCCTTTCTTCACACAAGTGGAGCTACAATGGAAGTTGTCCTAAAACAATAGAAGATTCCTCCTGGGTTCCTTTCCAAAACCATTGCTATGCTTTCCACATGGAAGTTATTCTAGGTCAGAAAGAAGCTGTGAAGAAATGCCAGAAAGGTGAATCCTGTTAAAATTAAGGATTTTTGTCTATGTTTGTTTTGGTTATTACTTGTTGGAAGCGTTGCTTATAATTAAAGCATTGGAGGTCCAAATCCAGTGGCATTTTCTTTTTATGAACCCATGACCCCAAATAAGTAGAAAGGTATAGATGAGGATGAGGAGCTATCCCCTCTTTTTTACTCTGCCTTTTTTTTAATATAAAGGTTAGGTGACATTCTTTCATCTTTGATATGACATGTATACTATTTCTTATTCTTTTTTCTATTTCTTATTTTTCCCATCAAAGATATCTAGCATATTTGGTTATAATTATTTTGTGTCAAACATTTTTTTAAGAATATACTTCCAAAATGCCAATATTTTATTGCATTCTCACCAAAGATAAAAGAATATTCATTTGATTGCCAGCTCCTCAGCCTCATCTATATCTTCCTATGCCTTCCCAACTTCTCAGTGAATATTGAGAAGCTATGCCTGAGGTTCTTATTGGGACTTGATGCCACTAATGTAAATTTCCAGATGTAATTTGTGCATGGATACTTAAATATTTTTTATGCTGAATAGAGGCTGCCAAATGTGTTGCTTAATTATTTCTACTGTCACATTTTAGACAGACTCATTTTAGCCCTGTAGCACTCTAACCCACATTTTTCTATCTTATAAAATGGTAGGTTGTGGTCTACTTTATTAAATGCCTGATTGAAGTCAAAGTAAATTATATCTACAAATTTAGTTGGTCTACTGATTGTGTGACATTGTAAAAAATGCAATAAGATTGGTCTGGCATGATCTGTTTTTGACAAATCTTTGTTGGCTTCTAGGTGCTTGCAGATTTGTTGTATGCTTATCTTTTCCAGAATCTTCCCAGTTCATCATGTCAGGATGATAGATCTGTAGTTTCCTGGATCCATATTTTTTTTTGGAGGGGGTGGGAATGTCATCTGGTAGTCCGGAGTGCTTTAGGATCTTTGAAATATATGGTTTAGCAATTCTGAGATTATGTCTGCAAATTCCTTCTGAACCTTGGGGTGTAATCCAGTTCCTCCTTCAGGCCCTGATAGTTCTCCAGCTTTTCATACTCCTTTTTCCTGATGTTAATATCACTTGACATTGCTTCATCTATCACCACCACTGCCTTTTGGGTGTTGTCTGCTAATACAGTGTTGGTTGATTGGCTAGTACCTATCTGTCTGCCTGAATCTAGAGTCATGGTGGCGCAGTGGTTAGAATGTGGTATTGCAGGCTACTTCTGCTGACTGCCAGCTTCCAGCAGTTCGGCAGTTCGATTCTCACCGGCTCAAGATTGACTCAGCTTTCCATCCTTCTCAGGTTGGTAAAATGAGGATCCAGGTTGTTGGGGGCAATATGCTGACTCTGTAAACCACTTAAAGAGGGATGTAAAGCACTGTGAAGCGGTATATAAGCCTAAGTGCTATTGCTATCTGGAAGTCCCGCAGGATCTTAGCTTATAATTATAATTAATGTTCAAATTGTTCATTTTGTCAATGTCAGTGGGAATCTAAAGTCTGCCAGAAAGTCCTGAATAATAGAAATTATCTCTGTTCTTTGTAGTTTTAAAGTTTCAATGGACATTTCCATTCATAGCAGTTTTCCATTTTTATTAACAATTCTATTATAGGCTTGAATGTAATTACATTTTGTAGAAGTTTGATGAATCTCTTTGTCTCCTCCCCACTTCATTTTCCTCAGCCTGTGAGCTTCCTAAGAATTTTATCTCTGGTACATTAATTTAGAAATTTAATTACAACGACTCTTGATTTTATTTAACTTTGCAAGCCTGAAATTTCGAATTCTTTGGGCATGTACTGTACTATTGTATGCCCTTTTCAGCCAAATGTAGATCTAGAAAGAGATTGTTACACTTTGTTCCTATATCATTTATCATAAAATTGTTCCGTTTTTCATTGATGCCTTTAATTTAGACGTTCATTTGCTGTGATATTCAGATTCTGCCAAGAGGCATTTTAAGATCCATAACGTCTTTCTTAATTATTTTTATGCTACAGGTTTTAGTACTTAAAATATTGGCCTGAGAACTTGGTAGTTCTCAATTTATGACCACAATTGGGCCCAACATTTCTGTTGCTAAGTGAAACAGTTGTTAAATGCTCCATTTTACGACCCTTCCCTGCCACAGTTGTTAAGTGAATCACTGCAGTGGTTAAGTTAGTAACATAGTTGTTAAATGAATTTGGCTTCCTTATTGACTTTGTCAGAAATGCTACAGGTCACTGCTACATCTGGATTTTGATCATCTGACCATGGGAAAGCTGTAACAGTCATAAGTGCGAAAAATGGTCATGCCACTTTTTTAGTGCTGTTGTAACTTCAGACGGACACTAAATGAACTAAATGAAATGTTGTTAGTTGAGGACTACCTGTACTTGTCTGAGCAATGTCTTATATCTTCTTTGGTAAAACTTTAGACTGTTTATTCATTCTCTTCAAATATTACATACCTGCTAAATCTTCTTTTACTGAAATAAAGGATTTCTCCCACTCCAGTTTCAGATCCTAAATAAATTTATGTAATAAAGGCTCAGTATTGTTAAAGATCTCTTCAGGGTGATAGGATATCTCGGAGGCCATAGGCAGCAGTTTGTCCTCCTCTTCCTCTTTTCAGCTGGGCGACTGCTGGATATTTGTCTTTGTCCTTTTTATGCGAGTTCGGACTCCTTTTGCTTCTTGAGAAAGCACCTTTGTTGGACAGTTTGCATTTCTCAGTTGCTTTACAAGGGAATTCAGTGCAGATAAGCAGTTGATAATAACTAAAAAGAGCAAGTTAAGGTAAAAACAGGGCGTTCAGCACCAGTATCTTCCATAAAAGCTCAGCTCTACATCCAACTCTAGCTTTATTTATTTATTTATTTTATTTAGGAAAGTTATTTGCTGCCCATCTCTTATCCAACAATTCTTTTTTAACTGTTTATCTGCATGAGCTAAAGAGTTAAACCTGTATCCCGAAATTGTCTTTTGTTGACAAGCAGCAGCAAGAAACATAGAAAGGAAGATAAGAGGAATTCAAAGTTATAATAGAAAAGAAACTGAGAAATCTTTTTATTCCTATTTTGTCCCTGTTTTAATGCAAAGCAGGATGCATGAATAATCCAACAATGTCAACCTGCATTAGAATAAAATTTAAAAATCTAAGGCTATAAGGGAACTTGGCTCTTGCATCTGTTTCTTACAATTGCGCAGCTTGAAGCAAATCAGGAAATCTCTGATTCAGTCCAGGTCAAAGAGGAAGATGTTTGGAAGCACAGTCTGGGCCTCCAATCAATTCTATTATGTCAAATTGGCAACAAGATTTCTTTTTAAGGATTACAGCTAAGTCGTTATGCATTTATTAATTAAATTTGTTTGCCGACTATCTCGTTTCCAAGTGACTCCATGTGGCTTCCAACTAGAAAGTGGAAAACTGTGAATTCTAGTCCTGTATTAGCCAAGAAAGCCAGCTGGATGACTTTGAGCCAGTCGAACACTCTCAGCCCAATCCACCTTACAGGGTGGTTGTTGTGGGGAATATGGAAGGAGGAAAGTATGTCTGCCATCTTGAATTATTTGTAAAAAATAATAAAGGTGGAATATGAATGAATGAATGAATGAACGAACGAACGAACGAACGAACGAACGAACGAATGGCATATATGCAGTTGCTTGGTGGTATGGGGTGGTGGTGAAAATTGAGGATTCATCCATCCATGCTGTCAGGAATAATACAATAGACCCTGCAGTTAGGGAATTCCAGCTGGCAGGGTCATGGACAAGGGCCATTTTAATGGAATGCTGTTTCCTGCAGGTGAGATCAGTACTCATCCTTTTAGCCTTCTGAAAGAGCTTGAAGACCTGCCAGTGCCAACTGCCCTGGACCCCAATAAGTTGCTCCCTTCCTTTCCATCTTGACCAATTTAACTGTATTTAAAATTTATGGTCTCTATTTTTTAATTGTTTATTTGAATGTTTGTACACTACTTAGAGTCAGCTTTGATGAGATAGGTGGCATATAAGTTTGACATTTAAAAAAAATAATCAAAATCTGCAGGAGGGTGAGTGTGTCATCTTGATTAAAATCCCTTCTCTTTGTATCTGCTGTGATGTCAAACACTCAGATAAAAGAGTAGAACATTATAATGCTGCCATTTCGTAGATTTTGACACTCCCAGAAGATGCGCATGTATGTGAAGTTGTGTTTCTTGTAAACTTCAGTCTTACAAGAAGATTGCATCAAATTTATCAAATGCTGTTATTCACCAGAATGAATATGCAATATATTTTAGAATTTTTTTAAAATGTAAAAATTATTGCACATTTATTCTGGTGAATATCCTTCATATGAGGAGAATGTTCAACAGAATTGTATAATTTAAGGGCTTCTGAACTATGGCAAAGCTTCTCTCTCATAGGCAAGTGGAAACTCTTCCATAATTTTTTAGGCTGTTGCATCTCTTCTATTCTCCACAGTTGGAGGTATGGTGCTGTCCATTGAAGATGAAATGGAGAATATATTTATTTGGCAACATCTACAAGTTTATGAGAGCCAAGCCAAAGGAGTATGGCTGGGGATGTCCTTTAATCCCAAAGGTAAATCAAACAGAATTGAGGGACTGTATTACTGTTCAGCACTTAGACAACTTTGGTAACTGTGAAATTGATTTGCAGCAATGTGCTATGCTAGAGAGTCATTTTCTGAAAGCATACGTTGACAATGTACTTATTAGCTTTATATCCTATCCTTTCTCCATAGGTGGTTTACATGAGATCTCTCTTCACTTTTTCTCCCACAAAAATAAACCTGTGAACTTAGTTGGGCTGACAAAAAGAGTTTGGGTGTGGCTGGTGGACTCAAATCTGTGTCCCCCCATCCTCAATCCTAATCAAATGCTTTAATGACTAGCTTTTTGCTGCTTTACAACATTTGATGATCTGAGGAGATTCTCATGTAATCTAGAATAGCTCTTTTACTAACCACACAAAGCATGTTTCTCCCTTCTGCACAGGGGGTACACTTGTTTGGCATGACAACACAGCTGTAAACTATTCTAACTGGGGACAACATGATACAGGACCAAGCATGATCAGCCCAAATAGCTGCTATTGGATCCAGAGCAGCAATGGCGTCTGGCGATTGGGCTCTTGTTCAAATGTAACCATGGGAGTCATCTGTAAGACAACTCGAGGTAAGGAAACAAATCAAGTTTGTGCAGATAAAATCAGGGTAGGTTTTTAATGGCCCTAAATTGAACTACAGTACTGGAGAATGCAAACAGGAGCTGCAAGGTGTTTTTTTTAAGTCCAAGCTTTTTTTATTAATATAATATAATATAGTGTATTGTCTGGGCATACCGTTTTATGAAAGAAAAGAAAAAAAGAAATAGTAACATATATACTGATAGCAATAGTAGTAGTACAACAGAATGATTCTAACCATATTTATCATTATATTAGCTTATTGGTAATCCTATTGATTATATTAGCATATTTATTTTTATAAACAATGTTCATGTTTAACTTATACGTAACGATGTTCTTCCTTCATCTAATTTCTACCTCTTACCTCTAACCATTGAAAAAACCTATTCCACATTAATACTCTCCTTTATCTTTTATTTTCATTGTCAATCTATCCATCTCTGCACAATCCAATATTTTCCAATTTTTTATATTTTCCTCTGATGGAGTGTTCTCATTTTTCCAATATTGTGCAAATACAATTCTTGCTGCAGTCAGTACAGTAACATTAAATATATATCCTTTTATCATAGCTTTCTGGTATTATACCTTACAAAAATATTTCTGGTTTCAAATCTATATGCTGCTTAATCATCTTTTCCAACCATGTGTGTATTTTCGTCCAGTATTTTCTTGCTTTCATACATGTCTACCACATATGATAATAAGTAACCTGGGGTTTGATTACACTTCCAACGTTTGGCAGACATATTGTTAAACATTTTTGCTAGTCTTGCTGGTGGCAAATGCCACCTATAAAACATTTTATAAAGATTTCCCTTATATGCAGTAGCCATTATCAGTTTATAATTCCTATCCCAACGTTTTTGCCATTTATCTAATTCTATAGTATAGCCAAACATTTTTGTCCATGCTATCCTTGTTTATTTAACTTGTTCATCTTCCATTTTAAGATTAATAAATAATTATATATTTTAAATCAATTTTTCATCTGTCCCTAATAACATCTTATCAAGTACTGTTGGTTCTTTATAAAAACCCCATGTTTTCACATCTTTCTCATATCTTGAGTGTATTTGCAAGTGTGGCCACCAAGCTAAGTTCACCCTTTGAATTTGTATTTCCTGTCTAATTTGAAGTTCACCATTTTCATTTAAAATATCTATATAAAGCACAATTTTTTCCAGGTTAGTAAGATTTGTTTTTTTCAATGCTTACATTATAGAAAGCCAAACTGGTATTTTCCTATACTTTTGTAATTTGATTTTTTCCCATACCAAAAGTAAAGCGTTCCTCACATAATCTCTTTGAAAATAACTATGTACAGTACTCCTTCCATACCATAAAAAAGCATGCCATCCTAAGTTCTTACCCATCCATCTATTTCAAGGCAAGAGCAAATTATAACAGATACCATTTTATGGTTTGAACATGTTTTTATGGGGAAAAAGCAAATATTTTAATGAAGATCTGCAGATGAATTTGGTGAGTCAGGGAGAATTTCAACCAGTAGGCTGATTGGTTTAGATAGGAATTATTTGGGTGGCAAAGTTCTTTATTTTCCTGTAAACTGTCGTTGGTTTGCGTTAACCCTGAGTTAGACTTGGGCCTTTGATTGGACCAACAGAAATTGAAAGAAGCTGCAATATTTTGCAGATGTATGGAATTCTTTTCTTTTGCAATACATTTTTTATTTTTATATTTTTTAAAAAACTTCTCTTTAGTGAGCAATATGGTTCATATTTCTGAGCTTTCTTTCATAATTTCTTTCACGCTTTGCAGTTCAGAACTTATTTCTATATATTGCACTCATTTTGTGCACTTTTTTTTCTTCTTTAATATTTATATCCAATCCGATTATCCAGTAGTTTATTTCAACCAGCATCTTTTATATTTAATTTTAACAGTCAATGTCTATAAGTCTTTTCCCCCCGATTCTATTTAATTTGCTCCTTTTCAAAGCCACCAATCAGTCCCAAGGTAATATTTTCACATATCCCTTTACTATAATGTTTTAATATTCCACTTTTTGGAGTTTTTGTTGTAATAAAATTCTTTATCTCATTTCACATTCCAATCATAAATAGACCAAACACTTTTCAAAAAGTCAATGAAATTTTTCCTTTAGGTTTATGGAATTATTTGGGAGGCCAAATGAGAAAGAGTTAAAGGAGAAACCCTTTCTAGATAAAGGGAAGATAATGAGTGGATTGCATATAATATTTTCTATTCTGCTTGACTAAGCAGTGTAGGTACCCAGAAAGGTTTGCATATGTTCACATTTTTCTAAGTTGGATTAATTAAAGTATTATTCTAGTTTGTTTAATATTATGATGGAGGACAAAAATTAGCGGCTCAACTAGATGTAAAATTCCTCCTTGTGATATGTGGCTAAATTGGATATATATTGTTTGAAGTCAAGGCATATTTGATCACAACTCAGGTGATGCTGTAGCAGAATATGAGTGGGATAGCTTGAACAGCATTGGAGAAGTAGGTCAATACCTACCTGATATTGGGACAGGAAGCTGACATTATTTATTTCTTTGTATTTTCTATGGCAGTGAAAGGAACCTCCATCTCCAAATCAGGTATGTTTAGCCTTTTTATCACATAGTTCAGTTGCCTAACCCAACACACCTTTTAATACAATTGTTGAAAGGTGAGAGTTGATCTAATTATGCGGTAAACACCTTGCCTATGAGTCCTCAAATTGAATAAAAAACAGAAGGTAAAACAAACTAATTAAAAATAAATATGTTCTGTATGGCAGGTATTTGAAGCAGGTTGTTCAACTTAATGATTTCCCCTACTTGAATTACATTAGGTAAGCGTAACAAAAGCAGACAGCATGTCAGGAATAGATCTTTAATTCTTCACCCTGCCTCATCTCGGACTCAGATGTGAAAGAAGCAATGACTTGAGAAGTATAATCAGAATTAGTTATTTTGAATAGGACTGAAGAATCCACTGACTTTAGCAAAGATGATGTTTTGGTATCTTTCCAGATTTTGGGGGTGGGGGTGGGGGCAGTGAGAGACATGTGGTTTATAATTTTGCATGGTTACTGCCATGGGGTTTGTAGTCCGACCATGATGCCTTGTATGTAAAAAGTTTATAGAGCATTATTTACTATTGAAGAGAAAGTCCCTTAAATTTTATCTATTATTCTTTGAAAGAAAGAGTAGAAATAATTGAACAAATTGAATTTAGCACATCTATATAAAATTGCAGATTATGGCTATTTTGAATAGTTTGACCAAATCTATGAATACACAATGTATTTAGATAAAATATACACCATTTCTGAATGGGTTGGAATCTCCCAAGTTCAGTGATTCATCACTTACTGTTCATCAAGTTGTTGTTATTTGTCATTTTTACACACAAAGTTATTTTGCTCACTCTTCTTTGAATACTGTTTAGCTACAAAAATGGATCTTTCCTCTTAACCTTTTCCCTTTTACTGCAGCTTTCCTGGAAAACACAAAAACCATTGTTGTAGTCATCCTTTCCTCAATAGCATTTTGTGCACTGGTAGCTGTGGCCCTCTATCTGTATAAGCGACGGTGGATTTCAGAACGAGGGACATTTGAGAGTGCTCGCTATAGCCGCACCAACGCTAGTCCTAGTGAATCTGCTGAGAAGAACATCCTGGTATCTGATATGGAGATGAATGAACAACAAGAATAATGGTGAATCTTTCAAGTGTGGGAATGGGGGTAGGGATGGAGGGTGGTAGTAGAACAGGTATGGGACGGTCACAAGTACCTGTCATGAATAGTCTCAAAAAAAAAAAAAAGCCTCTCAGGAGAGCAAAACGCAACTGCTGAATCACATCAGAAGGGTTGGAAGGCAGGACAGCGGCCCACTAAAGAGATGTGGAGAAATACAAAAAGGAGCTTTGTAAGAAATCCGAGTTTACCTTTGTCCTACTCAGAGAAAATGATGGTTCCTCTCTTGGAAGGAAAATCTCATTTTGGAAGCTATAAGCTCTTAGTAAGCTGTACAGCTTCTTCACATCTCTTTAGAGACTTAGTATATCAGCATTTTTTCTCTCCAATAATAATTATACAAAACAAGTATTTTTTTGTATCTTTTCATCATGCTCTTCCTATCCTGTTCTGTCTGTTTCTTTCTCTGATATGTCCTTCCATTACTTTTCAGAGCCTGTTGAGACCAGATTTTCCATTCCACTACTATCCAGGGATTTTTTCTTTTTTAAGCCATGATGCTATCCATTGTCATAGAAAGCCTTTTCCCAAAACCATTGAAAGCAGCATCATTGAACTTTTATATTTATAAGTGCCAGCTTCATGACAGAAATATTTACAGCAGTGCTTAAAAGCTGGTGAATCCCTTTGAAGATACAATATTTCTGCATAATGTTTTGACTCATTTAATTGGTTTCTCTTTATCTAGTTAAAACTAGATAAATATGTGAAGAACAGATCATTTTTTAGGTCATATTTATGTATAAATATTGAAAAGGTTCACAAACTTTAAAAGCACCAGGGTAGATATATTTATTTTATTAAATTTATGGGTGGCAAATAAATTTAATAAATAAAATAATAAGTGAATGCTTTGGGGTGGCAAACAATTTAAGGATGTTGAAATGTTTTGGTAATTAGATACTTTATACAATACTGCATAAAAATAGCCAAAGTATTGTGTAATTACTCTTCATTGATTAAAAAAACCCTTGTAATTAAAAATATGCAGAAGGTGTGGTGTTCAGATCTTTATATCTCTGAGAGAAGAATAATCAGAATGAGAAGGTTGTAATGCAGGATTACATTTCCCCAAATGAAATAATGTTTGAGCATAATATCAATGTGGCCAAAGGAGTAATTGCCCTATGTAATAAGAATACAAATGGGAAACAATAATGCACATTGTATAAAACCTGATATGGCAGAAAGATAACATCCAGATTTTGGAACTCAGATATGCTCACAATCTGAGTTCATCACAATCGGAAAATAACCAGCACAACACAAACTTTTGTATGTGAGAGAGATGTCATATTATATGCGTGCAGAAGTATAGTTTGTATTATGACATTTGGATGCCCTTCTCAATATTTTATTTCTCCCCCTAGTTTGGGCAGCCATGTTTCAGGAACAGAAAACTGGTCTGTGAATTGATGAGTTTAAAATCATTTGAAAAAAGTAAAACCTTTATTTTTATTTAAGAATAGCATATAGGCTGCTGGGCAACTTAAGGTTTGGATACCAGATGCTAAGAACCAATGAAAAAATACTGTACCTGCTTAGAATAGTGGCTTTTTATTATAATAATTATTATAATTATTTACAGAAATAAATAAAAGGAGCCTCATTTAAAACAGGGACCCTGTGAGAGCCATTCTATTTTACGTTTTCATTTTTAATTAAGTATTTCTGAATGGTAACTGTGACAATGAAGTGGGGATAAATATTTTTACAACTTACTTAAGGAATTTATTGTATATGAAAACAAATTTTTCACTTAAGCTGGATATTAAGTGTTTGTAAAAAAAGCTATACCTATGACATTTAGACACCCAAACACATTTCCACACCAACAAATAGTAAGGGATGTTTCAAAAGCAAATCCAACTTTCCCATTTTCCTTCATAACTGTTTCATGGGCAACTTTTTGATTTGTGTCTATATATGTTTATGGCTCTCTTGCTCAATATTTTTCTCCTCAGGGGATAATATAAATCAAGATAGATGGGAAAGTTGCCTTTGAGCATGTGCAATGTTTTTTTCATCTCACTGATGAGACATATAAGCAGTCCTCTTAATAATGCTAGAGAAGAGGTCAAGATTTGTAGCATTGGGCACAAAAAAATTGTCATTTAGTGATGAAGTAGAATCACTTTGCAGGATTTTTTCGCAAATATCTTGTGGAAACTGACCACCTGTGTTCACTGAAATGGGTATTTTATAAGAAGCACAGTTTCCTTCCCCAGGAACCGCTGGCTTGCTCGTTCAATTTTGTTTAAGGGGAATTGTCTTGAAAGCATCTCTTGTGCCAGGCAGGCCAGCTAACGTGTTCAAGGAGTAAGTGCAATAGCAGAGCTGAAAGGATGGGAAGCTTTTCAAGATCAGCCTCTTCATTCTCCCAGCTATTGAAGCTGCTGCAATTCCCTTAGTTTCTCTCTCCGTAATGACTATACTGTAGCCATTATGTTTATTATATTCTTATTATTTGCTTTCAGAGTAAATCAAGTATAACTAGAAATAATTCCATAAAGGAGGGGATAAGTATCCTGCCATTAATGGAGGTGTTTGAATATAGTGGAAAAATGTTTCAGATTAAATATTTCCTATTTGTTTTTAATAATGTGAAAAGGTGCTAAAAAAGGAGAAACTGGCATATTTTAAAATAGATTGCTATTGCTTTTTTAAAAAAAATAAATATTTTGAATAAAGCTTACTTTCCCATCATTTTCAGCAAAATGTTTTTTTTTCCCCATGTTTTCAATAGTTATAAAGAATCGAAACAGTTCTTACCCATTGTGGTTTATTTTATTCTCACAGGATGTATTTACAATGCTGATCTTTGCTTTGATTAATATTGGGAAGATTCTATTTTATGTGACTTAAATAAGCATTGTTAAAAATTTTCCCTGCAATAGGACTCAAGTTGGAATTCAAAATCATTAGATAGTTAATCCTTTGTGTCGGGAATTTATAAAGCAGAACTTCAAAAAATCAGTATTATTTAATTCTAGACTTAGCTAAACTTTACAATTTATCCCAGTTTAATTGCAAAACATCTATAATAGTGTGCAACATTGCCCCTTTTCAATTATGCAGGTAGCTAATTCAAGTCAAAATATAGTATATGGAGAAATGCATAAAGGGAAACTTGCTAAAAACAGAGAACTAAAAATAGTCTCTAAAATTGATTCGCAACTTACTCTTTAGGAGAATAGTCAGATTAGTTAACCCTAGGGCATCAACTCGAAAGCAAGATGAAAATCAGAATGCCAATGAAACTTTAGATTGTATCTATGAAACATGCTTATTTAGTCTTAGGTATGTTTATTTAAAGCATTCCTTTTCAGGGATGCAGTTGCAAACGTTTTGATTGTTACTCTCATATATAAACAAAAAAAGATGTATTAAAAATTTAAGAAATTGCTATTCAATGCAGCTTTAAAAGGTTTCGTCCGCCTTGATCACTGAAGGCATTCACTGTTTATGCAGTATAGCAAAGAAATGACATTTATTTGAAAAGGATTCATGCGTCTGTAACCAATATGGTATGTCTGAACTACAAAAGTACTTTAAGAGCTATCACTGTTCTCGGATTCCCTCCTATGGGCATAGGGACACTTCAAAAGTACTTTATGCATTTATAAATGATGTTCCTCGATTTGTAGTTTATGGGAATGTAACTTTTCAAAAGCTGTCTCTAGGTGTAGAAACATAATAAATTCTTTAAATATAGCTTATTGTGGCAGCATGAAAATTAGTGGTGGTGTTCTAAGGATTCCAACTGAGGCAAATTTTCTGGGCTAAAATTGTTAACATTAAACCATCATGAACTTATGGCATGTGATGTACTGAGCATGGAAATGAAACCATCCTTGCCAAGGAAAAAATCGCCAAATGATGTATAGCAAAATAAAATAACTGAGGTTTGAAAAAAAACACTATATCTCAAGGTAAAGAGAATTTACATCAATATTAAACTTAGACATATGAAGGAAATGCCTATTGGATTTTCACCCTTTTTCTAAAAGGGTGATAGTATAACAGTGGTATTATATATAAAAAGCAAACTATCTAATCTGCAAAAAAGGGTAAGGGGGGTGACTGGAAAGAGAACAAAAGATTGTGTATTTTATTAGGTTCTTGTGCCATGCAAATCATAGGCAAGATGTTCATACAATAGTACATCAATTCATTTAAATCTGTGTCTCACAGATTGTTTTATAAGATGGGGCATACAACTTTATTTTAATATACAAGTGATCATGGATCTTCAAGAAGCCTCTGATCCATATCAAAATTATGCAGACTGGCTTCTAAAGAAAGGGTAGAAAAACAGGTACCTAACATCCAGAAGATAGTTAAACTTCAATTAAAAAGTACCCACAAACAAAACAGTAGTCTTTGTTGATTGAGTAGCAGTTGCTAGCTAATCAGTAGGAGATACTAGACTTTGCAAGTTGCTGTTAATAACCCATGGTATTGAAAAAAAGTTAGTAATACAACTTAAGACAAGAACCGAACCACACAAACAACCCTAGAAGGCTTAGGCCCTTAGAAGGCTTTAAATTTAAAAAGGTGACACTGAATATGAATGGTGCACATATTCATTTTGGCCTGGTGTTATCAACGGGAGGAAGTGGAAGGATGTAGATGAGAGTTCTGTCAGATTTCTAAAGGGAATTTACTTCTTCAGATCCAGCTTGACAGTTCTTAGCCACTGTTGGCAGAATTGGTTGGATCTGCAGTAAATAAATAAATAAATAAATTTTAGACTCTTTTTTCTCATAAAACAGCAACAATTTTAAACTTTACTGAATACTGTTGTTGAAGAACACAGTGAAGTTTTAAACAATGTAATAAATTGTAGCTTAATTCTAAGCAGTGACATAGTGGATCAAAATAAACTGAACAGGCCAAGTAAAGGTACTTAGTTCCACTGTGACAAACTGGGACCATCCAAAAAGAAGTGTCAGAATCACTACTGCATTTGAATTTATTTGTATTTGCAAAGGCCTCAATTAGCTAGAATTGTTTAATGTAACTAGTGAAAATATGTAGCTTGTGATACTGACCATACAAAAAAATAAAATGACAATTCAGAAAAAATTAGATTGACAATTAACTAAAAAATAATACACATTAGTATTAACAAAATCTTCCTAAATTAGTGATAAAATTGTGTTTATGCATCTATAAACATTTATCACTTCATTATTAGTAGTTAAACTAAAATAACCTGGAATCCCAAAATAACAACTGGAATAACATACTGTATATAAATGAATGTTACACATTCAAATTAGTTTGTCAAAAATCAAGAAAATATTCCAAGTATTCAATCTCGGAATATATTGGGTGTTTTTCTGAAATGTCATATAATAAAGGATGCGTGTCTTGGCATATACATAAAACATTTCTCCAGATAACTGACTATTTTATTTAATTTATTACCTTCAAGGAGACTATAAAGATAAATTTATGTCAGATGTTGACCATACAAAAGCTAATGAACTACAGTGTCTCCTTGCTATAAAATATTGAAACTCTGCAAACAGCACAATGCATTTTAGTGATTTATGGATTTATACCTGAAAACACTATTTTAAATATGTGACCCCTACTTACTATAGGTAATAATCATTATAGATATTATAGCATCATCGGAACCAGAGGTTACTCTTCCGAGCTTCTGGACTCATGCTGGAGCCTATCCTCAGGGAACCTCTCTCTACCGGAATGTGTGCTTTGGACTTCTATGCATAGTATTTATGTGATGCCTAGTTGTGTGTGGCTTTTTATTTGTTAATTGGGGTGTTGATGGACAGCTATTAAGTCATTAGCTGTTGTTTTCTTGTGTTGCCAAGTCCTTGGCTCCTAAGCCTGTTAAGCTGGTGATAAATCAGCACTCCTGTTGACTGAGAAGGGGCCCCTTTCCCAGGCTTTAATTATTTACCTGACTAACTTTTACCTGCTTAGCCAACAATCTTAATAGTTGCAAAATTGATTGTATATCCTTGTTCATTGCAATGTGAGGCTACCAATGAGTACCTCGTCTGACTGCTATTGTATACTTACAGTTGGATGGTTCCTCCCCATCTGTCCTATTTAATCACAGGGGCAACCCATGCAGGGGTTTCAGTTGATTATATTAGAAGTATCTCCCACCTCCAAGCGACTTTATAACGCATGATGCATTATAAAGATGCACTGCAAAGATCACTTGGAGGTGGGAGGTTGTGGGAGAAGAGCAGCAACTAAGATTGTTGGCCGTGTAGGTGCATAGATAGCCAGGGAAATGATTGAAGCCCGTAGGCAGTCAATAGAAAGACTGATTTATCAACAGTTTTATCAGGCAACTAGGAGCCAAGGACTTGGCAGCACAAGGAAACAGCAACCAATGATTTTATAGCTGGCCATCAATACTCCAATCAATAAATAAAAAGCCACACACAACCTGGCATCACATAAATACTACACATAGAATAAACCAAAGAACACATTCTGATAGAAATTCCTTGAAGATGGGCTTTAGCACAAGTCTGAAAACTCAGACTAAACTTTTGGTCCCGGTGACCAATCCAGATTGGATCCTACAACATTATTCTGGGACGCCTATATTTGCCTTCATTTATGATATAGATATTGTCATTTAAGAGCAATGATTCTAATAACTAGAAAAATTGTAACATCTTCCATGAATTGAAACCTAGAAAATCAGATGTTATTTTCTTCCTAATATCTTTATAATAAGTTTGCCGTCTAACACAGTAGCATCCCTATGTACATAATCACTTAAATAGAAATTAATTTTCTACAGTAATTGAAAAACATAGGAAGGATGCAGATGAGAGATCATGTCATCTGGAACTCTAATACAATTCAATTCTAATACAAAGCAGGATAATTGCCTGACATAAGCCTTGTTTAGAAATACCCTGGTAGAAATACCAAAAGTAACTCGGCAGTAGCTGAAACACCCTAGTGAATAAAAAACTCTGAACAACTAAGAATGTATTCTGGGTAAATGTGCATAAGTATTGCCAAATGAAAAGATGTGAAAGAAACAGCACTGCAACACCTTTATTAAGATGCAACTAAGTAGCAAGCAAGATTGAATATTATTCTGATTTCCTGTGGGCAAGGGGGTGATGCTGGAGTGTGGGGCAAAAGTTCAGTTTTATATATCAATTAGGCTAGGACTGCATCAAACTCCGTTTTAATAGCTGCAGAACCCTTGATTACTGAAACCTAGTGCTATAGTTTCCCACCATTTTGATGCAGGAAGTATTCAGGAAGTATAAAGAGATTGATCCAATTACAAACATTTGTTTAGCAACCATTCAAAGTTACAAGAGCATTGAAAACAGCGATGACTGGCCCTTGCATTTATGACCATAGTATGATCCCATGATCATGACATCAAAATTTGGGCACTTGGCAAGTGGCATTTGATAGTTGCAGCATCCCAGGGTCATATGATCACCATTTGCAATCTTCCCAGCTACCCTATTTTCCTGAAAATAAGACCTATCCCAAAAACAAGCCCTAGCATGTTTTTACATGTGCACCTAATATAAGCCCTGCCCCCAAAATAAGCCATACTTAAGAGCCTACGCAGCCAGCTGCCAGCCCATTCTATCTGGTTGGTTGTGGTGCCGCAGCCATGAGATGAGGCAGGGTGTGTGTAGAACTGCTCCACACACCCCACACTTGCTTAACTCAGGGCCCTTACAGCCAGGCAATCCATGCCCCAATATCTGCCTGACAGTGGTAGAATCAGCAATTCATGTGCAGCAGGAGTCCACGTAGCCACGGCCCACTTCTGCTTGCTCACAGCCATAATGGAACAGGATGCCGAGTGATATGCTGGTGCCATGTCACAAGGCAAGGCAGGTGTTGGGACGTGGATGGCCTGACTGCAGGGGCACTGAGGTAAACTGGTACGGGGATGTAGCTCCACCCCATCTCACCTCGCAGCCATGGCACCAACAGATCACTCAGCCTCCTGATCCATTGTGGCCATGAGCAAGCAGAAGTTGACCAATGACCATGCAAGGTCCTGCTGAACAGGGCTGCTAGAGCCACCACCATGAGGTGAGACAGGTGTTGGGGCATGGGTAACCTGGCTTCTGAGGTCCTGAGGTAAATTGGTGTGGGCAAGTTGAAGTGGGCCTTCCATACATGGGAAAAATATGACACCCCCTGAAAATAAGCCCTAGTGCTTATTTTGGGACCCAAAAGAAAATAAGGCCCAGTCTTATTTTTCAGGAAACATAGTAGCTGCCAACAAGGTAAGTCAATGGGGATGACAAATTTGCTAAATGGTGCATAATATGGCTGAAGGATCTGACTTCCCTTATATTACCTGAAGGACCCTGAACAAGTTGAGACTTGGAGTGCCTAAATGTAAAATCAATAAGCTCAGGTGGAGGTTCTTAGCAGATAACAACATGCAATGTGAATGTGGAGAGACACAGAGTCCAGCCCATCTGCTGATACATAACTACTACCAGAAATGTACTGATGACTTATTTCTGGCCAATGACAGAGACAAGAAGATGGCTTCATTTTGGCAGTTTAAAGTTTGATCTAGACACAGAAAAAGAAAAATGTTCATTGAATAACTGCAGTAGTTTGCTTAACTACTGTGGGGAAAAAGGTCATAAAATCAGACACAACTCACTTAACTGAGATTCTGGTCTCAATTATGGTCATAAGTTGAGAACTACCTGTAATATAAATCCTATGATATCTTAATATTGTTGACTAGAAAACTTCCTTGACATCCCAAAAGGGAAAAAGATATCATATTGTCTCTAGCCACAAAAGTAAACTCTTTGTGTACTCATAAATTTGATTTCAATAAATTTACTTCAAGGTAGGTAACAAAAAAAAAAAAGAGGAATTATCACTGTTCTATAAAGAGATTTCTGGCTTTCTAAAACCTTATGGAATACATTACATAATCATTTTTGTGAACTTGATTATTTTAAGATTCCATAGCTAATTAATAATGCTTATATATTACTAATAACAGTAAACCTGAACCACAAGCATTCTAGTTGTTTCAGTTTCTGAACTATGGCTTCAATTTATTATTTGGAGAGTTATAATTTAATTGAACATTACCCAGAGTGAGAGGGGCTGCCTCTAAATTTGATAAATAAATAAGTAAACAAACATTTTATGGAGTTTTCAGGCTTGACTAAAGAATTTTTCAATCTTCATTGTAACAGCATCTTTGAAAAGAATACAATTTTAGCCACACACTTTTCTCATTAAGGTATATACCAGCACACTGTGCCTAAGGTCATGTCAATATCGATAAGATGATGAAACTGATACTGAAAGGAAAAGGGATCTGCACTGATCATGCTGGCTGGCTTTCTATGTTCATCATAAAGGAAGATTACCTGCTTGGATTTCAGTAAGACATTTGACAAAGCAGCCCAAATCGTACTTCTTAGTGAGTGAAAAAATGTGGGATAGACAGCATCACCACCAGATGGATTTGTAACTGGCTGGCAAATTGCATTCAATGTATACTCCTTAATCGAACAACATCTATATGGAGGGAAGTAAGCAGTGGGCTACCCAAAGGTTCTGTCTTAGGCTCAGAATCCTTCATATCTTCATAAATTATTTAAATGAGGGAATTCAAGAGGACTCATTAGATTTGAAGCGGACACCCAACTAACCAAACACTCCAGAAGACAGGCTCAAGATCCAGAAGGATCTCAACAAAGTTGCACATTGAATCCTATCTAACATAATGAAATTCAATGATGAGAAAAGCAAGGTTTTACACTCAGGCAAGAAAAAACAAAGAAAGTGTCGTGTTTCTCAAAAAATAAGACCTATCCTGAAAATAAACTCCAGCCTGGTTTTTAAGCATGCATCTAATATAAGCAGGTGATCCAGAGATGCCACACAGGCCATGGAAAAGCCGAGAGTTAGGCAGGAGTGGATGGGAGGCCATGGGAGGCTCGTCTTCACATCTCTCAGCTTGCCTGTGGCCTGCAGAGCATGTCAGGATTTCCTGCCTTCCACCCCACATATCTGCCTCCGCCTGCTCCCATTGCTGTTGCACGGAGATGAACCTCCCTTGGCTGTCTGCCTCCTTTGGCCCGCTGACTCTTGGCTTTCCCATAGCCTGAATGGTGTATCCAGATAGCCTGCCTCCCCTCCCCCCACATCTATGTTTCAGTCTGTTGTTTGGACAGGGAACCATCTTGCCTGCGCTAGATGGGCTGTGCAGCCCCAGATTGCACCAACCAATGGATCAGTGGGCTGCAGCTGCTGCTGGACACCATTGGTGCCCACACGTTTGCTGCCTCTTGTTTGTATGGCAGGGGGGTGGAGTGCCCAGTTGGGCTGATCACCCTGAAATCATGTTGCCCTGAAAATAAGCCCTAGTGTTTATTTTGGAGCCCCCCCAAATATAAGACCAGGTCTTATTTTGGGGAAAACATGGTAGAATAGATGGAACCTGGCTCAATAACAGTAATTGTAGGAAGGATCTTGGATTCTCAGTGGACAATCACTTTAAATATGAGACAGCGGTATGCTGTAGTTGTAAAAAAAATGCAATCCTAGGCTGCATTAACAGGGATAAAATCAAGATGTGAAATGTTAGTACTGCCTTATAATGCTGTGATAAGACCACACTTGGAATATTGCATCTAGTTTTGATTGCCACAATATAAAAAAGATGTTGAGACTCTGAAGGAGTGCAAAGAAGAGCAACAATGATGATTAGAGGACTGGAGACTAAAACATGAAGAACAGTTGCAGCAATTGGGTGTATCTTGTCTCATGAAAAGAAGGACTGGGTAATATGATAGCAGTGTTCCAATATTTGAGAGCTGCCACAAAGAAAAAGGGTCGACCTATTTATCAAAGCACCACAAGACAGAAAAAGAAATGTATGAAAGCTAATCAAGGAGAGAACCAACTTAGGAAAAACTTCCTGATAGAACAATTAACCAGTGGAATGACTTGCCTTCAGAAGTAGTGGGTGCTCTTTTCACTGGTGGTTTTTAAAAAGCTTGGACATCCTTTTGTCCAGCATGGCATGGGGTCTCCTGCTTGTGCAGAGAGTTGGACTAGAAGACCTCTAAGGTTCCTCCCAAGTCCGTTATTCTGAAGTTCAGGGTGTAGACAAATCTCCTTGGTATTTCTTAAACAATATGTTTTTAGTCTCTCCAAGTCAGTGAACTGCAGTGTTCTTGGCAAGTTTTCTAAGTGTGATTTATCATTGGCTCTTTCCTAGGGCTAAGAGAGAGAGTGACTGGCTCAAGTCACCCCCCTGGCTTTGTACCTAAGGCAGGACTAGAACTCACAGTCTTCTGATTTCTACCCTAGGGCCTTAAGTGCTATTCCATACTGCCTCTCTTAACCAATTATTTGCACTGTATTACAAGAACCCATATAGCTGTAAGTCCATCAAATAATAATTAAACTATTGATTCTTGGCTTCCCAAGCTATGCGGGGGGGCATCAGAATTCAAGTCCAAACAAATTGGAGAAAGTTGATGCATGTGATAATGTATTAGCAAAGTTCTTGTGTTACCTAAATATAGTAGGCAAAAACAGGTCAATTGCTAACCAAAAGGGAAGAAAACCATAAAATGAAACATTCTGATACTAAAGCACACTGAATTCCAATACAATTAATCTTAAACTCCCATTCTTCAAAGACAGAACTTCCAGGGAAGACACAAGCTGAGTTGGGAATAAAGATGAGTTCTATCGCCCTACAAGTGTTAATTAATTATAAGAGACTCAAAATATCCATGCTAATAATTTCTGTTGTTACAAAACCTCACTTTGATTATCTTCCATACATTCAAGTGTCACATAAAATTGTCACTTCTTTCATTTCATTTCTTTGATTTCGCTATGCAATATTATTGTAGATGCAACCATGCTTGCATCTGATAAAGACTTTAGCTCATCAAATTAATGCTTCAAGGTTTATTATTTATTATATTACTATCAAATGTCTGTTGGGACTTTAAAAATAAAGATATATTTGCCTTCAATTCCATCTATGTCATTTGTTGCTGATCCCTTAAACTTGCTGCACTTGTAACTTTCATACTGCAATATTCAGCTGACTGCTTCTGGAAGAGGTGAGCAGATTGCCAAAAAACTGATGACTTATTGTCTTGAAGTTCTGTTTTAGGACACTCTGTTGATCAATCTAATTGTTCACCAGTCTTTCTGTTGCTGAAAGAATAAATTAATGCTGAATAATGGCAAAAAAAAGGTGCCATAAAAATGTATCATTCAGCACTTGTTGCTTCAATAATAATGCAAATTATACATTGACTTAGATCAGCAATCTCCAACCTTTCTGGTTTGTCAGGGGGAAGAGGGGATCGTTCCATGCAAGCAGCGAATGAGTGTGTGTGTTCATTTGCACAAGTGGTGGACATGCACACCCCCACTGCTTGCACACTCACACCCTGCTCAAGCAAATTGAGCTGTACATGTGCAATTGCCCAACCACTGTGCACGCAAATGGACCTGCACGAACTTTCTTGCCTGCCCACTGCTTCCATAGCCCAGTTCTGAACATGCTGCAGCCCAGTAATAAGCCATGGCCCAGAAGCTGGGGCCCAGAGGTGGTATTCAGTAGGTTCTGAGCAGTTCTGGAGAACTGGTAGCGGAAATTTTGAGTAGTTCGGAGAACCGGCAAATACCATCTCTGACTGGAAATTTTACAGTATCCTTCCCCTGCCACGCCCACCAAGCCACACCCAGCAGAACCCAATAAAAGAGCCCAACAGTACAAAAAAAAAACGAATCTCACCACTGTTGGGGACTCCCTGACTTAGATCATAAAGAAATAAGAACAGAACAACTTTTATTATAGCTGGTTTTGCATTATGTTACTACACATGTTTTTAATGAAATGGTTTTAAAATCTGGTTTATTACATCAATAGTTGCGCTCATCCAAAACTATATTTGTCCACGTGTTTTGTAAAATTGAATACCTGAGAGATTAGGAATTTCATAAAATTTTAAACCAATGCTACCATCTATATAATTTCTGAAACAAAAAAAAAAATCAATCTTAACAATACTCTGGTCACTGCACTGATTGTTTTTGTAAAAAACACATTAGGAAATGCAATATTGGTTGTATTTCTTAATCTTAATCTTTCTAAATGGAAAGAGCTTCAGAATCCCATTATTTTCTTCTACTCTCAATAGAGATCTTCAACAGATTGAAAAAAACTGAAAGTCACATAAGATATAAGGTTTATTTTTGCTGTCTGATTTGATGCTAGAAGAATTTATCATACTGATGCCACAAGTAAATAGTAAACATAATTAAGAATTTTTAGGCACTGTACGAAATAATGTATAAGATACTTGGGAACTATTAAATAGCATGCATCTTGCTGTAAACCTATATAAACCTACTTTGGTTTTCCTCTGTTCTAGGTTGCCTTGAGAGCTAGGGAAAGAGAAAAAAAGATTAATATACATCTCTATTAATAATAAACAGAAATATGATTTTCCAATGCTTTAATAATACAGAGATAACTTGGAAAAAGTCTTTTAAAAGATAGAACCAATCTAAAATAAATGGAGAAAGCATAGTACTAAAATTTTAAGTATTGTAACCATTTAAATTAAGATACTGTAACAATTTTGTCCAGTTTATTGGAATTTTTAAAAAACATGATTTGCGACTGGATAAAAGCTTATGTCCTAATACATGCCTAGAGGATACAACATGGTCTTCCAAACTTGGATATTTAACAACTGATATCACAAATGAGGTATGAATTTCTAATATCTCAATGGATATTGTTGAGGTATCTGAAATATTCATTTTATTCTAAATACAACAGTATTTTGTTGAATGAGTACTGTTGGTCCATGCAAGGTATGATGGACATTTGTGATAAGTTAGGTATTAATACTGAATGAAGTTTAATTATATGTACAATTACTTTTTGTACTTTTCTAAAACAGCAAAATTTCACAAATGTGATAAATTTTCTAATTAAAAGCAACTGTATATTATAAAAGATGTAAACACAAATGTACATTATACAAAAATATAAAATAATATGCACCATATTAAAACCATATATTGTAAAGAAATATGAAAGCCAGGTTAATGTGGTCAAAATCTGGCCTTGAAACAAGTAGACTATGTTCTAGTTCTCCCTTAGGTGGGTGACTTTGACACTGTCTTTCAGCATTGTAGTTTTGGAGAAAGTAGAAGACAGGAGCATCATTGGCTTGATTTGTATGAAAGGAAGATGGAATAATAAATTAAATGCACTGCATGTTCTATAAAAAAATGTTGTTTGTTTTTTAAAAGAGAGAGATGTGTTCCTATTTACCTATACTCATTTAATCCAGTAATGACAGGGAGGGAACTCTGAGATTCCTAGGCTACGTTGGATAGATGTGATTGACACAAAAGAAGTGCAAATCTTCCTATGTAAGCAGAAAGAAAAAAATAGATATTATTCTGGCTATTACCCTATCTCTGGAGGCTTGATTGTAGTTTAATCTCATGAGTTCTGCAAACCTTTGCTCGTATAGATGAAGCAGCAGTACAAGGTAAAGGCCTGAGTTCATCAGCTCATCCTGGGCCTATATGTTAAAAGGACATTATGAAACAACAAATAATTTTCTCGTAACTGAGCATATTTCTGTTATCTTTTGGCCAAATAAAGCACAAGATGCATTAATATGTCTAAAAACTTTAAATCCTTTCTACTCGATGGTTTTTTAAATATTTTCTATCATTATGGAAAATGATATGAGGATTTTATTTTGTGAGGAAGGAAGAAATGATTTCATGAAAAATAACTATACAATTAGAATAGGATTTGTAAACAGTAAGATAAACCATCAGTTTTAAAATTCCAGATCCAGTATTCTTTTCTAACTTATCTTAATGAGATTTTCCAGACAACTGCCCTTCCAGGTACATTAAAATGCCTCTAAGATGTCTATTGGGAATTGCGAACTATCTTACTCAACTAGCATTCTGGACAAGACCCAAATGCCTGAATAACTTCAATATTTCACTTCAATACATGATAAATTAGTACAAATCCCTTCATCCCGTCTTCCACAAAAGGGAAATAGCTTGCTAGTACCATCACTTCCCACAATCTTCATCAATTTCCAGCAGGCACTCCAGGCATCTTTCAATCCTTTTGATCCCTCAACTTTTTTATAAATCACAATGTGTGAGAAAAGGAAGGATGCACGTGTGCCTTCCCTGCCTTCTTATTCCAGGTGACAATCAAGACTACAATAGGATCATGCAGCAAACCATTAAGAATAGGCAAGAAAATGGTAAATGAGCACTTTTAAGAGCCATGTAGCGCATTGGTTAGAATGCAGTACTGCAGCCTGCTTCTGTTGATTACCAGCTGCCAGCAGTTTGCCAGTTCAAGTCTCACTGGCTCAAGGTTGATTCAGCCTCCCATCCTTCCAAGGTTGATATGAGGACCCAGATTGTTGGTGGCAATATGCTGACTGTAAACCATTTAGAGAGGACTGGAAAGCACTGTGAAGCGGTATATAAGTCTAAATGCTATTGCTATTGGTATTCCACCCGAGATGAGTTCAAATAGAATAGAATAGAATAGAATAGAATAGAATAGAATAGAATAGAATAGAATAGAATAGAATAGAATAGAATAGAATAGAATAGGACAATTGGAAGAACCTTGGAGGTCTGCTAGTCCAACTCTCTGCTTAGGCAGGGAACCCTACACTACTTCAGACAAATGGTTATCCAATCTTTTCCTAAAAACTTTCAGAGTTGGAGCATTCACAGTTTCTGGAGGCAAGTTGTTCCACTGATTAATTGTTCTAATTGTCAGGAAATTTCTCCTTAGATCGAAGTTGCTTCTCTCCTTGATTAGTTTCCATCCACTGCTTCTTGTCCTGCCCTCAGGTGCTTTGAAGAATAGCTTGACTCCCACTTCTTTGTGGCAACCCCTGAGATATTGTAATGCTGCTATCATGTCTCCCCTAGTCCTTCTTTTCATTAGACTAGATACCCAGTTCCTGCAACCGTTCTTCATATGTTTGAGCTTCCAGTCCCCTAATCATCCTTGTTGCTCTTCTCTGTACTCTTTCTAGAGTCTCAACCTCTTTTTTACATCAGGAGACCAAAACTGGATGCAGTATTCCAAGTGTGGCCTTATCAAGACATTATAAAGTGGTATTAACACTTCACATGATCTTGATTCTATCCCTCTGCTTATACAGCCTAGAACTGTGTTGGCTTTTTTGGCAGCTGCTGCACACTGCTGTCTCATATTTAAATGGTTGTTCATTAGGACTCCGAGATCCCTTTCACAGTCACTACAATTGAGCAAGATGCCACATATACTGTACCTGTACATTTGATTTTTCTTGCTTAAATGTAGAACCTTACTTTTTTCACCATTGAATTTCATTTTGTTAGATAGCGCCCAATGTTCAAATCTGTCAAGATCCTTCTATATCTTAAGCCTATCTTCTGGAGTGTTGGTTATTCCTGCCAGCTTGGTGTCATCAGCAAATTTGATAAGTTCCCCATCTATCCCCTTGTCCAAGTCATTGATGATGTTGAAGAACACGGGGCAGAGCCTTGAGGTACCCCACTGCATACTTCCCTCCATGTAGATGCAGTTCCATTGAGGACTAAACGTTGAGTGTGGTTGGTTAGCAAGTTACGAATCCATCTGGTGATAATGCTGTCTAATCCACATTTTTCTACTTTATCTAGTAGTAGGTTATGGTCTACTTTATCAAATGCCTTACTGAAGTCCAAGTAAATTATATTGACAGCATTCTTCTCATCAACTAATTTTGTCACTTTGTCAAAGAATGCAATTAGTCTGACATGATCTGTAACAAACCCATTTTGGCTTTTGGTTATTACTTTGTTTGCTTCTAGGTGTTCGCTGATTAGTTGATTGATTATCTTTTCCAGAATCTTCCCTGGTATTGAGGTCAGGCTGATAGCTCTGTTGTTTCCTGGATCTATTTCTTCCCCTTTTTGAAGATGGGAACTACATCAGTTCTTTTCCAGTCGTCTGGCAATTCTCCAGTGCACTAGGATCTTTGAAAGATATAATTCAGTAATTCTGAGATCACATCTGCCAGTTCCTTTTTGTCTTTCAAATTGTCTTTATGCAGCCATGCTGGTTTCTTTTGAAAGCTGTTATTTTTCTTCTTCATTGATATTGTGCTAGACTGGGCTTTTTTCATCTCACTTTTCAAAATTTCCCAAGCTTCTTGAGTTGTTTTCCCCTTGAGGATTCTCATCCATGGAATCCTTCCCAAGCTCTAAGTTTATTGAAATTAGCTCTCTTAACACTCTAGTTTGACTTTGTTCTACTACTTGTGCTTGCATAATGTTGAATTCCAGTATTGTGTGATTACTTGCCCCCAAGGTTCCTGTAGCTCTGACACCTTCTATCATTTCATCTCTGTTAGTGAGAATTAAGTCCAATATGGCTGATCCCCTTGTTCCCTTTCTTACTTTTTGGGAAACAAAGTTGTCTGCTAGGTTTGTATGAACCTGTTGGATCTTCCACCTGGTGCAGAGTTTGTCTCCCAGTTGATATCAGGGTAATTGAAATCCCCCATTGCTATTGTAATATGCTTCCTACATACCTTAGTTAGCTGACTAGCAAAAAGTTCATCTATTTCCTCTGCTTGATTGGGTGGCCTATAGTAGACCTATGGCAACGTTATTTCCCCCCCTTTAATATTGACCCAAATGCATTCAAGATAATTTTCATCATTGTAGTGCTCTATTTCTGTAGAGATGTAGTTATTTCTTATATATAATGGAACTCCACCTCCTCATTTATTTGGTCTATTTCTTTTAAATAATTTAAATCCCTCTAGCTCTGTGTTCCATTTGTGAGTTTCATCCCATCAATCACCAGAACCAGATGGATTACATCCCAATGTTCTGAAGAAACTGGCAGACATGATCTCAGAACTACTGAACTATATCTTTCAAAGATCCTGGAGCATTAGGGAACTACCAGAAGACTGGAAAAGAGCTGATATAGTTCCTATCTTCAACAAAAGAAAAAATAATAGATCCAGGAAACAACAGATCTGTCAGCCTGATCTCAATAACTTGGAAGGTTCTGGGAAAGATAATCAAGCAATGAATCAGTGAACACCTAAAGGCAAACAAAGTCATAAACAAAAGCCCACATGGGTTTGTCAAAACAGATCATGCCAGACTAATCTTATTGCATTCTTTGACAAAGTGACAAAATTAGTGGACCAGAGGAATGCTGTGGATATAATTTCCTTCCTAAGGTTTTTGATAAAGTAGACCATAATCTACTACTTGATAAGATAGAAAAAATGTGGGTAAGACAGCATCACCACCAGATGGATTTGTATCTGGCTGACCAACCACAATCAATATGTAGTCCTCAATGGAACTTCATCTACAGTACATGGAGCAGTAACTGTGAGAAGGATCTCGGAGTCCTAGTGGACACCATTTAAATATAAGTCAGCAGGGGGCAGCAGCTATCAAAAAAGCCCCCAAAGCCTGTTAATGCAGCCAAAAAGCTGCATTAATGGAGGGATAGAATCAAGATCATGTGAAGTGTTAATACCACTTTATAATGCCTTGATAAGACCATATTTGGAATATTGCATCCAATTTTGGTTGCCATGATGGAAAAAAAAAATAAGACTCTAGAAAGAGTGAAGAAAGAGCAAGAAAGATAATTAGGGGACTGAAGACTAAAATATTTAAAAAATGGTTGTCTAGTTTAATGAAAAGAAGGAATGGAGTGACATGACAGCAGTATTCCAATATCTCAGGGGTTGTCACAAAGAAGAGGGATTCAAGCTATTTTCCAAAGCACCTGAAGACAGAAGCAATGGTTGGAAAATAATCAAGGAGAAAACTATAATTAAGAAGAAATTTCCTGATAGTTAGAACAATTAAGCAGTACAACAACTTGTCTTCAAAACTGGAAGTTTTAAAGAAGAGATTAGACAACTATTTTTCTGAAATGCTATAGGGTTTACTGCCTGAACAGGAGGTTGAACTAGAAGACCTTCAAGGTCTCTTCCAACTCTGTTATTCTGAATAAGCCACAGCTTCCTATGGAATCTATATCAACCCCTCTGTTGCCATCAGTGGACCAATGAAATAGGTCCTGTCTTCCTGCAGTGGGGAACAATATAAAAAAAATCTCTTCGTTATCAGGGCATGATTTGACCATGACATGGGAACCACAGATAGTTCTTCCAATTCCTGATCAATTGCCACTGCCCCAAACTGAAAACAGGTAGTATCCAATGCTCCATACTGGCCGCAGGATGACCTGGGTTACACTCATGGCTGTCACGGTAGCAAATAGCCTCAGAACCATCCACAGAGAAGACCAATAAAATTGGAAAACTTCATTGCCCTCAGAAATGGAGCCTACCAGGCAGGGAGATCATCATGCAGCAGAGAGGATATAACAGTAGCCACAATCTCAATTGATGTCTAGAGAGCAATTTAATTTCACATAAATTATCTTTTGAGGCAGCACGTCTGAAAGCTATAAGGAACACCACTCCATTACTCCAGAAAGAGCAAAGTAGTAATTAATTATAACTAAAGTAGAATTGAACAAAGGATAATTGAGCATGTAGAACAGCACGATCAATAGGATAAGGTTGTCTGCATTAAAGTTTGTTCCAAAGAAACAGCATAACCAATAAAGATGCCACTACTGTAATAACAAATATAAGCACCAGCTCACTATAAGAAACAAACCAATAATAAACCATACAGATGCTGTTATAAATAAAAGCCAAAGTCAAAATGCACTCAGGCTAGAAAATAAGATTAGCACGATGAGATCAGTTATAAATTAGTTAGAACAGATGGAAAAAAGTGAAGAACAAGAAGACCAAAGAATGCCTAATCAAGAAATACCATTTAGAAACAAGGAAGATTACAGAAGCACTGGAAATAATAAAGCAGCAAATAACAGCAATAACCAAGAAGATTAAAAGATACAAAGTTCGGATTTCTAAGTATAGGTAAAATCTCTAGTTTCATATAGTTTTTATCAAGGAAGATAATCAAAGATATTTGCTTTCTTCAATAAATTGAAGGATTTACCAGAGTGGCTGATTTCTTACCCGAGACTGTTGGTGATTCCTGTAGTAATCATTCACATTAAAATCATCTAGATCTACAGTGAGAGTCTGCTTACACAGTTCACAGGTTTTCACTGCACCAAGCTCAGCACCTAATGAACACAAACATTTTTTGCGATCTTATGTATAAGATATATTTACTGGAGATTAAATAGTTTAATATACTCTCTAATTATTATATCACATATTTGATCAGTTTCATAGCTGTATGTACATTTTGTAGTCACAATCACATTAAAGAATTGGCACTTTGTTTACTGAACATATTGATATCCATTTTTATGGTCTACAAGACGTTTATTTATTTATAAAAATTATCTTACCACAAAGTAACTCTGGGAAGCTGAGACATACTTGAAATGCACAGATAATGCGTATCTGTACCTTCAAATGATTGGAGCTACTTGGGCAGGTCCCTTTCTTGGCAAGATTTTGGAACTGATTTGCCATTGTCTGCTTCCTAGACTGAGAAAACAACTTGTCCCAGGTTATCCAGGTGGCTTTATGCCCAAGGTGGGACTAGAACTCTTGGTCTCCCAGTTTCTAATCTAATGTCTTAACCACTACACCAAATTGATTCTTATTCTTCCAAGTGTGTCCCTGCAAGTGCAAGATCTGCTTTTCGGATCATTGAACACCACTTTGCACGGTCAGCTCCATCTCCAGGGCACAGGCCTGTGGCTTGCATATCTTTGTTGATGGTGTCTTGTCATTTCTGGTTTGGGTGCCTGTAAGGTTGCTGGCCATTGACTTCTAATTGATAGCCAATCTTAGCTATGGTGGGAGGTGCTGCTCTCAGGACATGTCCATACCAGTGGAACCAGCCTTCTCTCATCTTCTCTATAATTGGTGTCCAAAATGTTGTCAAATGGTGTCATTTGTGATGTGGTCAAGAAGGAAGATGCCTGCTATCAAACAGAGTATTCACATTTCCATGGCATGGAGATAGCTTTTGTTCCCTGTTGCTGCTGCCCAGCATTCAGTGACATACAGTGACACAGGACAGATGGTTGTCTTGTAAATCTTAGATTTAAGACAGGTTGTCATTCACCAGTGGGTTCTTGCCAATGCATCCAGGCTGCATTCACCCTTGCTCTCATCTCGCCATTGATATCACCGCTGCCTTGCAGGTGGGATCCCAGATACTGAAAAATGTCCATCTTCTTTAGGTTTTCTCCATTGATTTGAAGCATTTCAGGGCTGGTGACGGTCTCTAAGTACTCAGTTTTCTTGATGTTGAGCCGGAGCCCAAAATGGTTGAGACGTGTTTGAACTTGCTGTTGTAGTTCGCCTCTGGTGCAAGTAAGCATAGTATCATCAGCATAGAGCATAGGCCAGAGTGCGTCCTGCTGCAGGTCATGTGTGATGGTATCCATGACCAGTATAAACAAAAGTGCAGAGCCTTGATGTATCCCAATCGTCACTGGGAATCTATTGGAAAGGCTGGCTGGGCATCGCACTTGGTTGCTAGTGTTCTTGTATAGCATTTTGACCCAGTCAATGAATGGTTCAGGTATTCTATGATCCCAGGGGGCATACCAGATCAGTTGGTGTGGGACACGATCAAATGCCTCCTCCAGGTCTAGGAATGCCATGTATACTGGTTGCCTCTTTTCATGATGTTTCTCTATGAGCTGATGGGCTGCAAAGATGACATCCATCGTTCCACATCCTTTAATGAAGCGGCATTGGTTGATGCTGACCAAATTGATTCTTACTTTTATTAATAGGGAAATATAATGCTTTTGTATCAGAGGCAATTTATTGCACATTTTGAGCATATATAAAAAATTGCTTAGTAGAATCCCAATATGTGAAGTCTGAAACAGGTACCTGCAACCCTCAGTTTTCTTTTTACTCGTTGTTTTCCAAGAAAACAAAATGAAAAAAATAGATAGAAATTTATTGAAGAAGAACAAAATGATTGCAATAAAAAGGGTTCCAGTTAACTATTCAAATGTGTGCAAAACAATGCAGCTACTGCACTAAAATAAAACAAAACAAAAAAACAAAAAAGGAGGGAATAGAGGCATATATGTAATGCAAAAATGGAGGTGAGAATCTTATCTAAAGATCACCTCAGCTATATAAACAATTCTCAGCATATGTAATTCCATATGTGAAACACAAACCCCACAATAGCTACATGCTATAAAAACTGAGAGCTTCTAGCTTTCCTTAGTATGTTCTTATATCTGTGAATTACAAGAAACATATAGATAGAAGGAATTATATTATTAGTAAATATTATCCAAAAAGTAGGGATTTCTGTTTCTTTGAGAAATACTTCCATTCTCTTAGTATCCATGGGTTATAGATTTTATTTACTTATATACACATATCCTTCTATAACATAAATCCCTCTAATTTGAGGGCCATCCATCCATCCATCCATTTTGAGTTTCTTTTCCTTATGGACACACATGCCCCTGCTACATAGCAGACTTGTTTATGTCATAATGCCATATAAAGTTGTAGCACTGCCCCTACAAGCCAGTAAGCATATGCTTTGCTTTCTTATTCAATAATTTGAGCAAACATTTACAACAGAACACTGTGAGCTTGCTTTTGATTCCTAAGGATGAAAGAGATCTCTAGGATTTCTGGGAAATTGGAGGAATGGATGCAGAGTTCTCTGCTGTGCACTTGTTTATTTTTGCTGTGAAGAAAATAATATAAAGGAAAAAATAATAAAAAGGAAGAGAACAATCACACTGGAGATACAGGAGACAAGGGAGAGGGCAGGCATGGGGAATGCGACCTCAGTGTTTAGTACAAATCCCGTGTTCTGTCCCACTGCACTCACCTCATTTTCTTGGTCAGCAGATCTGTGGTGGCCCTGGTCTTAGACTGCTACTTTTAAATGTGAGATCAGCCTGCAATAAGGCTAGCCTTATTGCCGATTTGATCCTCGAAGAGAAGGCTGATCTGGCTTGTATAACTGAGACCTGGCTGGGCCCAGAAGGAGGCGTTCCCCTTGTAGAAATGTGCCCAGTGGGTTATCGAGCATGGCATCAGTCTAGACCTCAGGGCCGGGGAGGAGGTGTGGCTGTTGTTAGAAGAGAATCTCTAGTAGCCTCCAGGGGCACTGTTTAACAAGTCCCCGGTTATGAGACCCTTGTTCTTAGATTGGGCTCAAGGGATCAGGTGGGATTACTGCTGCTGTATCAGCCTCCCTGCTGCATAGCAGCTTCCCTAGCTGGGCTCCTGGACATCGCCACAAGTCTGGCAGTGGAATTCCCCAGGCTTATAGTTCTGGGGGATTTCAACCTGCCTTCTCTGGGGGTGGGGGTGGAGGTAGCCCAAGATTTCATGGAAACCATGACTTCCAGGGGATTGTCCCAGATTATCTAGAGCTCAACTAGTAATAGTAATCACATTCCCGATTTGGTGTTCTTGTCAGAGCAGTGTCTATGTGGCCTGGAATTGTTGGACCTGTCCTTGGTCCCCTTGTCATGGTCAGATCACAATGAGTTTCTCAAAAGCTGCACCCCCCTGCAGGGAGACAGGACCTATTAGATTGGTCCGCCCGCCCTATCGACTAATGGACCCAGATGGGTTCCAGAAGGAGCTGGGGGTTATAACTGCAGATCTATTATACAGTCCAGCTGAACTCTTAGTCATTGTTTGGAATAGGAAGATGACTGAGGCTCTGGATAGGATTTCACTCTTGTGACCTCTCCTCACCCATAGACCTCTCTGTGCCCCATGGTATACAGAGGAACTGAGAGGGACGAAACGCATGAGGAGACGTCTAGAGCGCCGCTGGTGGAAGACAGGAGATGAACTCGATCAAACATGGGTAAGAGCTGATACTAAGGCCTACTTTGTGTCAATTCATGTGGTGAAGTGTAAATACTTCACACTAATTGCATCTGCAGATAATCGCCCAGCGACCCTCTTTAAGGTCCCAGGAAAGGACAGGTGGGTGGATGCTGGCAGTGATTAATGCTTCTCTACAGGAGGGGACGGTGCCCCAGAAATTTAAGGAGGCTGTGGTCTGTCCTCTTCTTAAGAAGCCATCGCTGGACTCCACCCAGTTGGATAATTTCAAACTTGTCTGTAATCTTTCTTTTTGGGGAAGGTTGTTGAGAAGGTGGTTGCACAGCATCTGCAGAGGTTTCTGGATGAACCAGATTATCTCGACCCCTACCAGTCAGGATTCAGGCCTGGATTTGGGATAGAAATGGCATTGGTCGCACTTTTAGATGATCTCTGGTGGAAGCGGGATGGGGGTAGTGCATCCATCCTTGCTCTACTTGACCTCTTGGCAGCTTTCAAAACCATTGACCATAGGATTCTCTGGGGTGGCTTCAGGGGATGGGAGTGGGAGGCTTGGTTCACTTCCTTCCTCTGTGGCCACTCTTAGTCAGTGTTAATAGGAAGGGAGAGATCCAGCCCTCGCCCACTGCTTTACAGGGTTCTGCAGGGCTCGTTACTCTCTTTGCTCCTGTTCAACATTTATATGAAGCCGCTGGGTGAGATAATCATCACCATGGACTGAGATATCACCAATATGCTGATGATACTCAGCTGTATGTTTCGGCCCATGGTGAGTTAAGTGTTGCTGTGTCCTCCCTCTCGCAGTGCCTGGAGCTATTAGAGATTGGATACAGAGCAATGGGTTGAAACTAAACCCTTGCAAGACCGAGTGGTTCTGAATTTGGGGTTCGTTGGCTCAGGGAGAATTGCCACCTTTGGTTTTGGATAGAGTGGCACTACCCCAAACAGACCCTGTGCATAATCTAGGGGTTTTCCTGGACTCATGACTCCTGCTCAAAGAGCAGGTGGATGTCGTGGCCAGGAGGGCCTTTGTGCAACTCCACGTTGCGCACCAGTTACGCCTTTCCTGAACCAAAGGTCCCTACTCACAGTCACTCATGCACTGGTCACTTCTCCTCTTGATTATTGCAATGCACTCTACATGGGGCTGCCCTTGAAGAGCATCAGAAGCTCCAGTTGGTGCAAATTGCAGCGGCCTGCATGGTTTTGTGCAGACCCAGGTGTGCACATGTGTCACCTCTCCTGCAGGAGCTACATTGGTTACAGATTTGCTTCCAGATGCAATTCAAGGTGCTGGCTGTCACCTTTAAAGCACTTCATGGCTTGGGACCGGGTTATCTGAGGAAACGTCTCTTGCCGGTCACATCTACCCGACCCATTAGAGCAGAGAGGCAGGGAATGTTGCAGATCTCATCCCTGAGGTATATATACCTGGTGGGACCCAGAAGAAGGGCCTTCTTTGTGGTGGCTCCCTCCCTCTGGAATATCATTCCCCCACAAATTAGAATGGCCCCCACTCTGGCACTCTTTTGGAAGGCACTGAAGACCTGGTTTTGCCAACGGGCCTGGGGAACCCAGAGAGGGATGGAGCCCATCAAATGGCTAGTGTGATCTGCTGTTGTCAGAGCAGGGGGTGGGAGTTGGGGGGTGATTTTTTATTTTTTTCATTTTTTCCAGATTTTGTTCTATTGTACTTTGTAATTTATTTGATTCTTTCTGATAGTTTTTGGGGTTTTATTTTTATTTTTTTGTTTTAAATATGTTTTACATTGTGTAAGCTGCCTTGAGTCACCATGGGCGAATAGGCGGCAATATTAAATAAATAAATTAAATAAATAAATATGATAAGAATATTGAAGAGTGCTGGGAAATTGGGTGAACAAAAGGTAGATTGCAGATGTCAAAAACTGCAGATATTTAAAAAAATAGATTACTGTGAGTTTAGATCATTTATTTATCAAGCATGGTAACGTGAAATCATACATTTCAGGTCCATTAATTAATTTTATAAATGGACTTTGGAAATTACAGAACGGTCTAAAATTCAGAACATTTTCCTTTCAGATAAATACAGTAGACAAGTTAAGTTCAATAATGGAAAGTGTGTGCACCAAAAATAATTAGTTGAGGTGCTTGAAACAGGCTTACTTAAGCATTCACATTGAACTTAACCTGCAGTCTAAGTTTGGACTAACCAATCAATTAAGAATAAAATCAAAATCATCTGTAGCTAATTTATACCTAGTTAAGATTAACCATAATTATAGTGATATATTGTTAAAATATATTGAAATTGCTTATGTGGAATATTTTTATATGTGTGTAACTCTAATACATACCTTGCATGTTCTTGCTTCATTTTTTCTTTAGTTTGAATATACATATAATCCATACATATATACATATACATATAGTGTAAATATACACACATACAAACACACATATACAATTTCCATCCGATAGATAGATAGATAGATAGATAGATAGATAGATAGATAGATAGACAGATAGATAGATGTGTGTGTTTATTTCATCCTACCAGTCGATAGATAATGGCTAAAATGATGATAATGACACATACACATATACATTTTAGTGTGTGTGTGTGTAAATTTAAAATAAGATTGTTCCATTACAGATGTAGGAAGGTGATAAGCAGTATTAACTGGTTTTCTTTATCTTGATGCCAGTGGTTGAGCTATTCAATAACACAACGAAACTTCTAAAATGTTTATGCTAATATTTGTTCATTATTTGAACATGTAACCATACCTGATTTTATTTTAGCCTTTAACCATGACTTTAGACATTCCTGATGGACAAATCGAAGACTTCCTCCACATCCACAAGGTTCTAGCAGAGGATTGGTTACAGATCCTCCTGCAATTTGGCATATCCGACACTGATCTCCCTCTTCTTCAGGGTCTTCTGCCAGGAGACTGGAAATATAAGTAATTTTTTAATGTTGTAAAATTTGAATCCAAAATCTGGAAGAATGACATTTAAAAATACCTATAATAGGTTTGAGAATTATCAAAATTAAGGAGCAGTGGGAAGAAGCAATTAATTCCTTACTTTTTAATTCTCTCTTACATGCTGAATATACTCAATTTAATTATAATACAACATTACAAAAGTAATAATGTCTTTTTTTCGGGCTTCAAATCAAGTTCACAGACAACTTTGTTTCTCAAAAACTAGAGAACTAGAGAGTCAAATATGACAAGCTTAATTCTTATTAAACCAAATGCACAGCATGGAATAGGGGGTACCTGGCTCAACAGCAGTAACTGTGAGAGAGATCTAGAAGTCCTAGTGGACAATCCCTTAAATATGACCCAGCAATTTGCTGCAGCTTCCAAAACAGCCAGGCCTAAGCTGCATCAACAGAGGGATAATACCAAGGACACATGAAGTGCTAGGACTGCTTTATATTGCACTGATAAGACCAGACTTGGAATACTGCATCCAGTATTGGTTACCACGATACAAAAGATATTGAGATTCTAGAAAGAATGCAGAGAAGAGCAACAAATTTGTTAAGGGAGTTGGTTGCTTGATCTGCTTAGATTAAAAGGTCCCTTCCAACTCTGTTATTTAGCAATCTGTAAGTTTTGTTTAAAAGAGAATATTTGAAGGTAGGTAATGGTTGAAATGAGGAGTCCTTGGTGCCCTCTGATAATTACATTGACATTGGTGCTATCACTGATTGTGTTATCTAGTTTGGATAATGAAACATCTGCAAGAAAACAATCAAGCTCAAAGTACCAAGGATCTCTCAGAAGGTAACTTGTTTTTTATTCAAATTCTACTTATTTTTGGCAAGTTATAATATTGATGCCTCTGAAGAGGCCAGAGAGCAGCAGAATTTTTTTCTCTTTTACTTCTTCATCAGAGAAAGAGAATATTTCATGCCAAATTCTGATAAAAAGTTATCCCCAACTATTTCAATTTCATACCTGAAAGAAGTTCCATTTAAAACAAACATTTCAACATTTTTCAAATTAGCCAACTTTGGGCAATACTTCAGAGAAAGATATGAAGAGTATCATACAAGTTAATACGTATGTTGTGCTATTAATGGGAATTTGTTCAAGCTAGTTGCATACTAAGCACTTTCGAGAAAAAGTAGAACTCTTTAGAAAGAGGTCCATGAAGCACAACCTACTCTTTAATAAATTAGGTTGTCTTTTTAAAAAATAAGATTTATATACCTAAATATATAAATTATTTTATGACTTTCTTCTTAATGAAATTAGGACAGAATAGAGCTCTGTAAATAAATGTTTCTGTTTACACTTTTGTTATTCAGAAAATATATGGAATTCTGATTTTGTTGATCATTTTTTAACTAATTCACAAAATTATCTCCCGTGTTTTTAAATATAAAACTTCTTTGGTTTCCTTCTAGTTCTGCATCTTAACTATAAAAGAAGCCTTATATTTTGTAAAAATATCAGTCATTTGGATTTATTAGACATGTTAATTGCTAAATAGTTTTGATTAAAAGATTTCATGTTCATAAAAAATTTAAGAACCTTGCTACATTAAGTGAAAGATCCATGGGACAAGTAACACTCTACCTTACACACATGAATTAGAAGGGCATATTAGAGAAGGCAAACATAAACTGCCTGAGGACCCGGAAGGGTAGGAGACGGATAGCAAAAAAACAAGTTGTGAAGGGAAAGAATATATGGGCACAATAGCAGATACTATTTATTTTTAAAGTTTTTACTCCATGTATTAGACTTTATATTGCTGCTGTAAAGGTCATGTTATAATTTATATTGCTTTTTAAGTCCTATGCATCGTTTTCAGAAAGTGCGTAATCTTGTGGGCTTTGGAGTCCAGTGAGGAGTGTACCTGGGTATGCCAATCAAGAATACTTTATTGTAACTTTCTCCAAATGCTTTGGTTCCTTACTTAGAGCACGTTTCCCACAACAGCCCATCTACTTCAGATCATTATACCATGATCAGCTAGATGCTTTCAAAAACTTTATTAATACGATCAAAATATAATAGCTTTCATTATTGTCCTAGAAACTGGTATTTACTGCACCCATCTATGACTATAGAAAAAGCAGTCAGGAATATTATGCATAAATAGTCCAAATTCCTTTAAAAATATCTACAATTTTATTCATGTCTGTGATAATAGAGGAATGGAGAAAGAATAATGATGCCACATATAACCCCATTAATTAAATGGGATTGGCATGGCTTGAGAACTAAAAGCAAGCCAGCCAGCCAGCCAGCCAGCCAGCCAGCCAACCAACACACCAACCAATACACAGCTTAGTCAGCTAAATTTCCTATCTTGTCCCTGCTCCTGCTTTGCCATTCTGCTTGAAGAAGAGCTTCTGGAATTCAAATTCTTGCACACGACTTTATAATCTGGTATTGACAAACTATTAACAGTTAACAGTGCTGGCATTATCCTCAAAGCAGCATGACTGCATAATCGCTTTTGGTGTAACAGACAAAAATTTGACAATCCTTTGTCAATGATAAAAAATTATTACACACTACAAAGGAACTTTAAATATGAAGGACTTTAATATTAAAATTTATTATAAATTCTGTATTTATTATAATACAGAACAAAAATACATAACAAAAATACTTGCAGAAATCCAGAATTGTTTGTAGTAATAGCAATAGCAATAGCACTTAGACTTACATACTGCTTCACAGTGCTTTACAGCTCTCTCTAAGCAGTTTACAGAGCATATTGTCCCCAACAATCTGGGCCCTCATTTTACTGACCTTGGAAAGATGGAAGGCCGAGTTAGCCTTGAACCAGTGAGCCTTGAACTGCTGAACTCCTGGCAATCGACAGTTAGCAGAATTAACCTGCAATACTGCATTCTAACCACTGTGCTACCACAGTGCTTATATTTTGTTATTTACATTCATCATTAAACTGCTTTAAAAAGTTCACTCTATTTTAGAATCATTAGTTGCCCACACTTACAGATGGTATGTTGAGAATAGTTTTCAAAGAGTTTCTCAATTATGATTTTATTTTTCCCAGTTTGTTTTTGAAAATGGATGTTAGGATTTCTAATGAAATTCACATGGTTTAGCTCAATCTTATTTTTAAAAATGGAAAGGTGCTAGAAGCAGATGATCACTTTAGTGACAATAGGAAAGGCATCAATTCATAATGCATGAGAGAAGACAATAGTAAATCACTTTTTTTAACAAAAAATATTTTTACAAAGAAACCCATATGGATATAATATATAAAATGCCTGATGATATAATGGTATATGATGGGTTCCTCAGATTGGATGGCACTCAATCTGCTACTCGGGAAAAGCTGAGGATCTTTCAGAGTACTAATGGTGCTTATGATGTGGTTAGATTAAACCTTTGAGACATCAAGTTTCCATTTAGGAAAAGAAAATATGTACCTGCAAAGACAGAATTACAGCAGGAACAGGGAATTTAAGAAGCACTAACACAGGAAAAACTCAATATAGTGAAAGATGAATGAGTGCAAATTGACATCAAATAGGCATTAATGAATCGAGATGGATTGGGATTTGATTCTTTCATTTAGGTTACACTTTTTTATTACTCAGGACATGAAAAACAAAGAAGTATTGCTTTTATAATTAGGCAAGAGCAGCACTTTATTACAATGCAATCAATGACAGAATAATGTTGATTAGACATTGTGACCAACATTTCAGTCATTCAAGTTTATGCTTCAACCATTAATGCAGAAAAAGAGGAGGTTGATTAGTTTTATGATGTTCAGCTTTAAATCAATAGACTATGCAAGCAAGCGGTGTTGCTTATAATTGGAGACTGGAGTGCCATGAAAGAGGAAAATGTAGTTGGATTGTATGGCATAGCAAACCAAAATGAAACAAGAGACTGACGTATCAATTTTTGCCATGCCAACTATTTCTTCATAGGTAACATTATCTTCAAACAATCAAAATAATACATCTATACATGGATATCACATGATAGAGAAATGTACAGGAGATGGAGGAGCGCAATTATAGTATAAAAAATATGAGCAGATGCTGGCTGTGGAAATTGTGTTCACATGAATTTTCAAGTTAAGCTAAGAAAGAAGAAAGTCAGTCATTTTCCACAATATTATCTTGAGTATTTATCCATTATATCAAGGAGATCAACAGGAACTGCTTTGAAGTCCTGAATCTCATTGACACAGAACAGAATAATTACAGAATTTATTTAAAGAAGTTGTTAAAGATGAATATGAAAAGAAACTGCCAAAAATAAAAACAAAAAACAAAAAAGGATGTCAGGACAAACTATGGAAATTGCCAAGAAGAGAAGAAAAGCCAAGGCCAATAAAGACAACTATCTTTTCAGACAGCTTTTAGAAGATAAGAAGAAGGATTACAACATGTGTAAAGACATTGAAATGGAAAAACAAGTATAATTTTCCAAAAGATCTCTAAAGGAGGTCCAATTCAAAGGAAATAGAACTAAGATGGAAGAAATATACTGAAACACTGTACATCAGAGATGTCACTATCCAAGATACCTGAGAAGATATTCCTTACTTGAAAGAATCTCTAATACTAGAAGATGAAATTACACTGGAACTCCAAGCTTTATCAAGTTGAAAACTCCAGGAACTACTAGAATACTCACAAACATGATAAGCCACAGAAAAAAAATCATAATAGGTTCAAGAACAACACAGTGGCCAACAGATTGGAAGAGGTGCTATATCCCAGTCCCAAAAGAAAGAAGAGTTAAGAGAGTGTGTAAACTATTATATAAAATCCTTAATTTTCCATGCTAACAAAATAATGCTTAGGATCATCCAATGCAAATTAGAGTTTATATGGAAAAGAGATACCAAATGCTCAAGCTGGCTTTAGAAAAAGTTAAAGAACAAGAGGTGTTATTACTGATGCATGATGAATTGAAAAAGCTAAATAATACAAAAAAGGAATTATTACATACTTCATTGATTATACAAACTTCATTTGATTCTGTTGATAATGTCAAACTGTGGAATGTACTGTGGAACGAACATATCATTAACTTCATGACAAATTAACGTGTAGATCAGGAAGCCATAATACGGTGGAAAAAAATAGGTGCAGGTTGGGAAAAAAAGTGTCACTGGACTATATTCTATCCTCTTATTTATTCAACCTATTTGCCAAATGTATATTAAAAGAAACTGGACTGGAAGAAAGAATTTGGTTATAAATGGAAAGAACCAATTGCTTGCACTATGGTGTTGACACTACCCTGATAGCTGAAAATGCAAAAGATTTGCATGGTCTAATAATAAACATTAAGGAGTGAAGTGAAAAAATGAAACTAAAATTAAATATAAAGATCAAACTAAAGACAGATACAATGACCAGTCTTAACTAAAATGGAGTTATTGAAGTGGTGGCTTGTTTCTGCCATTTAGGATCAATCATCAACAGACATTAGGCCTAAGCTCAAAGACAATACAGTGTGATCCAATTAACAATTCTTTATTTGCTTATACCTAATAAACAGAATCTTACCAAACTAAAGCTATAACCTTCAAAACTATAGATGAGATCTGGGCATTTTACAGCCTATGGGCCATATCTGGCCTATGGGCTGTCTTTGTCTGGCCCACGGTGTTGGTGTGTGTATGACAGCATCACTGGAAGAAGGCATGGTGGTGATGGAGATGTGGCAGTGTTAGCAGCCTTCCAAAAAAGGCCCAGTTTCTCATGTGACACCTTGGGGAAGGTAATTGCTTATCCCTGTAATAGATATATCCCGGAAGATTCTAGGGTATGGTTATTCTGAATCTTTTCTTTCTTCCTCCACTCAATTCAAGACTGCACAATCTCTTGTCTTGGCCTACTCTCTAGAATATGCTACCTCCTCCCTCAGAAGCCACAGTGCTACTGCCAACAGCCCCCCCCCCCCAGCACACATACTCCTTTAGTTGCATATTCCATCAAAACACTCAAGAACAAGTAATAAAAAAAATTGCCTTACACTTGCCCTTGGTAGAGACTTGGAAATCTAATTGAAATACTCTGTTGTGTCTAAAACTATAAAGATCAGAATAATGCAAATCACGATATTCACCCTGGCACCATATGGAAGCAAAAGTTGAACTCTGAAGAAACAGGATTCAAAGAGTATTGATGCCTTTGGACTTTGGTGATGAAGACTCCTGCATACCATGGACAGCCAAAACAGCAATGAAATGAATCATCAAACATATCAGTCCAATTCTCACTTGAGGCACAAAAGCCCAGGCTCAAGTTATCCTATTTTGAATATACAACAACCTGGAGAACACTCTAATGTGGAGAAAGTTAGAATGAAAGAGGACAACCAGCAGCAAGATGGATGCTCTCATCACCATTGTGCCTTGTTACAACGGTGATGTGCTTTGTCAGATGTGAAAGATCAGATTAGAGATTATCATCATGGAGAAAATCTACCCATGTAGAGGAGCTGAAAACAACCTGTTGACACAATCAATATTCCTGTAAATAAAAACTTTCTATGGATTACACAGTTATTTTAAAATCTCTGTATGAATGTGATTCAGTGAAACCTAAAAGAGGTGAAGTGGGAGAGTACCCATTATTTCCTAAACTCCAGTAAATTGAAGAATATGCCAGAATGATTATTGAAATATTGCACATTCCACCATTTGAATTGTTGCATCATTTGTGTAATAACACTCCTACTCAATGTTGTATATTACAATAGCAATAGCACTTAGACTTAGATACTACTTCACAGTGCTTACAGCCCTGTCTAAGAGGTATACAGAGTCAGCATATTGCTCCCAAAAATCTGGGTCCTCATTTTACCAACCTTGGAAGATGGAAGGCTGAGTCAACTTTGAGCTAGTGAGACCCAAACTACCAAATTGCAGGCAGCCAGTGATCAGCCAGAAGTAGCCTGCAGTACTGCATTCTAACCACTGCACCACCGTGGCTCTTTAATATTTAATAATACTATTTTGTTGAATGCAAAGTCCATTGCATCAAGGTCTGGAAAATCTAGAGTTTATTATATATGAATCTTTAGAAATGTTTCTCCAAATCTGATCACTTACGCAGAATATCCTATTTCTCCATATTAGAGCTTACAGTTTAAACTCTGAAATTGAAAAATGATTGTAGCATAAAATAGCTTAAAATAATTATAAATCAAAAGTAATAGATTCCCGTTTATACTTTGGCTTACACTAAATAAAATACATGTCAATGTTCCCCCACCCACTAGCTTTTACTCACCTCTCTTGCAACTTTTTTAGCTTCTCAGGGTCTGTTTCAGCTTTATTAACCTCTTTAGTACTTATTGAATTACAAGAAGTAGTATTGCTCATATAGTTGCTTTGATTTCGTAAATCAGATACCGTCAGGAAAATTGGAACTTGATCAGGTAAAGAACCAGTCATGTGAAGATGTGCTGTGAAGTTTGTCCGAAAAAGAGATGGAGGAGAAGAATCTGTGGATGATGAGGAACTGTGGGAATTCAGAAAGTTATCTTCATCATGAGAAGCAATGCTTGGAGATATGCTACTTAGACCATTGCTTAGACTGTCCTCGAGTAGATTGCTATCATCAAAGTGGCTGACCATGGGTGATGAAGATTGGCAACTTTCAGCACCTGAAAAGGAATCCCTGATTCTTATGGGAGATAGTTGTCTGCGAGCAGTTAGTCTTGGATTTCCATTCAGTTCTGGGATTTGTACAGGACCTGTTGCAATATCCACATTGCTTGCCATGTCACTTCTGTTTGAAGTTTGTACTAAGGTACTTGGGATATTAAGTGTAGAACGCATAGAAGGCCTTTGCGCTGTTGATCTAGCAGAAATAAAACCAGGATAACATCTTTGATTGCTCTCAAAACTCTGTCTTTCTCTGCCATAGACATTACTCCCTTGCCAGTCTTCAGGAGAATTTAAGTTACCAGGATCCTCAACAGCTGCCGCATTTCCTGGTCTGTTTTCAGCTTGTGGATGTTTTGTATTAAATTCCAAATGTTCGATTTCATTTTCATGAGCCTCTTCCAAAAGATTTTCTTCAAGAGAATAAGATTTTTTTGGATCTCTTACTTTTCTTTGTCCTAATGAATGTGGTTCAATAGCTGAGTCCACTATTACATCATGTTGTCGTAAAAATCTTTGGGAAAGTTCAGCCTTACTTCCATCATTCCCAACTCCAGTTTCACAATTATGTTGTTCCACTTGTGTTAAAGATATCGCACTACCTCTACTTTGATCAATAAGTGGAGGTTTGTTAAGATCAACAGAATGAAATTCTTGTGCTAAGTTATCGTTTTTAGTGTCTTCATTTATTCCAACAGATGCTTCCACATTTGAGCATAGTGCCGTGTAAAAATCATCTTCTTTGGGCTTCATAAGGGTGTTTCTAATGGGTGGAAGATTTGAATTACTTGATTCATTTGATACAGAAGAATTATTAGTGGTCTGAACAGAAGAATCCATTGAATTAGCCAAGGGCTGCTGTGCTATAAGAATATTTCCTTTCTTAAGATCCTGGTCTAGCTGTTTACTACCTATGTTTAATTTAGAGGACTGGGATATGTACTTTTTTTCTTGAAGTTTTTTCTTTGTCTTCTGAATAGGACCATTTCTTTGTCCTGTGACATTTTGTGGTTCTGAATTGAAGAGAAAATTAGCTTTTATAATTTATTTGTCTATAGCCAATTTCTTGAACACTTTTTAAACATAATGATTCAACAATGATGGAAAAAGCATTCTGTTTCTATATAATAGAAATGCAGGCAATATAAATTGATGAATTAATAATTATTAAATATTAAATAAATATTAATAAATCTTAAATTTTTGGATCAACAAATTCTATAGATCATTGTTTTATGTTTGAGATATTTTGAAAAATGCAGTAAAAGAATATGCACGTCTGCACTTACTTATCTCATACAAATGCTGGCTTAATTCTAAGCTGGTTTAAGAAAATGCAGCCAGACTTTTGCTTTAGCAATAAGATATTGCAAGATATTCAGCGCAAAAAGTGGGTTACCATATACTGGGGCCTATCACTTTTCTGTTCCAGGAATGGCTAATTGCTTTCCCTCTGTGCATGGATCTTTTGAAAATATATATACTCATACTACGTTTCTTACTCTATAACTTGAACACACATACACAAACACACACACATGTACATAAAAGTAAAGTTGAATGTACATATATAAGGATAAAACAGATACATTAATATGACAAATACATCTACATAGAACAAGCAGTTTTAAAATAAAGAAATACTTCTTTCCACCCAGTACACTAACCCCTAGTAACAAGGGCCAGAAGAAGAGGCAACTACAGGTGCACTTCGCTCTGGAATATGGAGCAAATCTCCATCTGCCAACGTTGCCTTTCCCTTCTCAGGCCAGGCAAAGAGTAACTGGAAGGGAAGGCTGAGGGGTGAGTCCAGATAGTGGTGGGTTCAGCTGTCAGGAAGCCACAAAGGGGGATGAAAGAGCTTCATTTATCTGGGAACCTGAAATGACTCTTGATTTAAATCATAAGGTAAAAAGCACCCAAAGAAGAAAGAACGACATAAAAAACACCCACCCCTTGCCTGTTTTTGGAAATAGTTCAAGAGGGAACACACATGAGAGAGGGGGAAGGGAGGGAGGGGAGAGGGAGAGAGTTGAGAGAGAGATGAGACATGCAGAAAGAGAGATAAGAGTGGGAGAGATATGAGACAGGGAAAGAAACAGAGAGAGAGGGGGCAGAAAGGGATGAGAGAGAGAGAGGGAGAGATGAGAAAAAGAGAGAGATGGAGAAAAAGAGATACAAAGAGAGAAAGAGAGAGGAGAGAAGGAGAAAGAGATGAGAGGGAGGGAGGGAGGGAGGGAAGGAGAGAGAGAGAGAGAGAGAGAGAAGGAGAGGGAGAGAGATATACTTGTTTCCCAGCGAAAACACTGGGAGCCACAAAACCTGGGTAGGCGTGGCTGGGGGGGAATCGTGTGACTGGGTGGGAGTGAGTGATGTCAAGTTGGCCATGCCCACCAAGGTTTTGTGATTCCCAGTGTTTTCTTTTCTATGGAAAACAGATCCAAATAGCTCTTTGAGTATTTAAGGTTGCAGACCCCTGCCCTAGCCATACTATACTTCAAGCACCACAGTAGATATTCTTTTTGTTTTGCATACAGAATGTTGCCAGTTTAAAATCTGACATAAATGTTGCTTTAAAAAAAGAAAACCACTATTTTTCCTCTTTCTGAGTCCTAGTTTTCCTCCTAATATTTTTTATCTCAAGATAAACCTTTTTTATCCTTTTTTTCAGTCAAGTTGAAATAGAAGACTTTCACTCCATCCTGAGTTAGTCCATTTGAAAACTGGTACATTTTTCTATATTAAGAAAACTTTTTACATTTAATTAAATTTAATTTATAAGAGATGTGGTCATACTATTTGATGAGGTATTTATATTTTTCAAAATATGACCACAAAACACAATAACTATGGACGATTGCATCTAAAATTACATATTTATAATTCTGCCAAATGATATGTTGGTCACTGACCAAAAGAAATAACTACTAGTATTAACTACTACAGTTCTGCCTCAAATCACCAAAGTAACATAGTCTGTTATATCAGGAAATGCCAGGGAAATCATGACTATGATACAAAATTACACACTGCTGCCTTTCTCTTTGTTTTTATAAGATTTCCTTACATACTGGGACTTTAATACATGGACCTGCTCATGTTTTGTCCTTTAGCTACAATTAACCTGACAATATTCTATGTATTTTCTCTTTGCTAAAGTAAGCAAGAAATCAATCTAAAGAAAATTCCATACATGTACAAAAAGAAGTCATAAAATCAGCACAACTTGCAAAAGAATTTCTCACCAGATCCTCTAGTAATCTTTGCTATTCCCTGGAGCGCTGGCGTTTTCCTTCCTTTTCCTTCTGCTTTTTTAAAAGTTTCAGACTCTAGATTTTCCAGCACATTTCTCTGGTTCATTTGTTGTCTTCTTGATAAAATTGGCTTTGGGAAACCTATTAAAAACATTGGTTTATTAAATCACTTGTTTTAGAAAGATTAAGATAGGGACAATCTTAAATCAAAATTTTATTAATTTAGAAACATACCATCCCTTGCACTGGAATAATAAAAGTAGAAGGCTAAAGAGATTTAATAATAAAGAATGCGAGATGCATTTGGAAAACACTGGAAAGGAACATATTTGATCTTTTTCCCTGAGAAATTCTTGGAGTTCACAGACAAAACCAGTACCAATTCTTTAGATCAGAGATGTCAAACTTGTGGCTTGAGGGCCAGATGCGTCACGTGCTATCCCCACCCCCTAGTTTAGCAGAGATGGGGGAAAGTCCTAACATATCATTGACACTGCTGTGATGATGCAAGTTTGACACCCCTGCTATAGATCATCTTGTTATTAATCGGCCTTTTATAACATTAAATTTGCAAGAAGAATTTGGATTCTGCAAACAGATAAATCAAAATATGTTTAATGGAAAGATCTTTTGAATGTAGAATTAGTTGTATCAAGAATCTTAAATTATTAGTAATATTGGGTATATTCTTGGATGAGTTCAAACAGAGAGTTATTTTCTTATTTTATTTTAAAATACTGGTAATCCAAGAATCATCTTGCCTTAGATGGAGTTACATTCAACTTAAAATGCTGATTTGCAATCTGTGGCTTTGATGTTCAGATAGCAGATGTGTCCATGAAGTATTCAACTACAAGGTTTAGTTTAATGAAGAGTGGATAATCACAATTTATTCTATATGAAATACCTCTGAATTTAACTAATATTAGAAGAAATACAATCTCTAAAATAAATTCCCACTGATTCAGTTCTACAGAGACATTCTTCAGAACATATTAGATTCTTGTAGCAGCTTAACTATAGAGTGAAAGGGGATTTCAAATCTCTCCTCCCAGAAGCCTTCTGAGTTTTCTCAACATAGATCCACTTCCTACTTTGGTGTAGTAGCTTGATAAATTTCTGCTATTTCCAGAGAAAAATCTCAGTTGATGTTTGCTCCCTAAATCAAGAAATAAAAGAAAGATATGCCCCCAAAAAGTTTATATTAGCTTTTCTGGCATATTAAAAAAATTTAAATGAGGAAAAAATGAAATAAATTGTATAGCACCACCTTCTGGTCTTGAACCACCAAGGCATATGGCAAGCTCCTTCTGCTCTCATCACGTAGTCAGTCTGAGTGATCTTCTTGCAGCAGCTTACCGAGTGGTCCACTGTTTCTTCAGCTTCTTTGCACAGGCAGCACTTATTATCTGTTGCTATCTTCTCAATTCTGGTGGCAGCTCTGGAACCCTGACATCTGGCTTTGTATGCCTTTGTCTTTAAGGCTTGGCTTGTGCAGCCAGAATTAGTCCCTTCGTCTCTTTCTTCAACTTTCCTGCTCTTAGCCATTGTCAGGTCTCATTATTATCTGTTCTACCTGCTATTTTTTTATGTAGTGGCCATGTAATGCTTTGTCTTCCCATGCCTTCATTCTGTTCTTCATTTGGTCTTTCTTGTAGGCCAGTTTGGTCTCTCCAGTAGTCAGTAAGCCTTCCTGGTACACTAACTTCAGTGCATCTTCTTCATTGCCTTCAGATATTTTTCCAAACCCTCTTTTTTCTTCTAATGTACCTGCAACATTCCACGCCCACCTATTTGCCTTGGTAGGTAAAGTCTGTAAATGTCACTGCAAGGAGGACATGATTCATTGTCTTTATTTTTTCTGTCTTCCTATCCATTGTTTTTGATTCTGCTTGAGTCCAATCCTCTACTCCAGCTGACTGAAATTGCCCAGGAATTGATTGCCTTGATGGTATTTCCTCCACTGAATTTGGACTTTAAGATCCTTCACTCTGTTTATGTATTCACCTCTAATCTTTTTCTTTCTTTTTTTTAAACAAATTTTATTCAGTTTTTCACATTAAAAACAAAAATCTCTTTTTAGTGGACAAGATATTTCCGAGCCATCACCTTTACATACAAATATGACAGCAATTATACATTCATATATGCATACTTAATTCTATTATTACCTTTTCCATTCCAAATTTTCCAAATAAGGAGAGAAACAAACACATTAATTCTAGCCTCTTTCATTAATCTCAGTCAAAACATCTTTTTGTTTCATTTCAACTATTTCAAATATAATCCTTTAATATTTATTTTAAAAATAAAGATAAACAATATGTGTTTGCCTAATAATGATAATGATGATAATGATGATAATGATGATAATAATAATAATAATAATAATAATAATAATAATAATAATAATAGTGGTGGTGGTGATGATGATGATGATGATATAAAGTTACCAATGTCTCTCCTTGCTTTTAATAGTCTATATTAACTTATTAATTTAGTTGGTTCTTTAGTCTGTCATATTCCCTTTCCATTACACATTCTTTTTATAAATTCTAGATTAATACAAATTTTAACACTAAAAAAAAAAACAAGTTTAGGTTTCCCCCCTTTTACTGTTTTGAATGTGACACCTCAATGATTAAAATATATCTTTATTCCTTCATCTTGATTCCCAATAAACCATTATTTTTAAGAAGTTACAATAATAATCATTACATCTTTTCATTTGGATTCCGCAGCATATTTTCCCCCCTTGATTTTTAATAAGAGTTATCAGTATCTATATTACCCTATTTCTAAATATTTTTAATTGCAGAAATATTCTTATTACCCCTTGTCACCCTACAGAATCTCCTTTTTAATTCATCAACCATTATCTCTGAAAAAACAATTTATTTTCAACATTTTACTATTTCCGTATTTCTTTATTTCATGCACCTGTTTCTTAATGCTTCTCCTCCCCCTCTTTTCCCCATATCTTTTCTCATTCCAATTTATATCCCTCTCTTTCTTAATATCTTCCTTTCCCCTCTTCTGCTGGGTCTTTCTGCCTTTCCCAACTTCACAGGTATTCCCCTTTTTGATTGCCTTCTTAAATCTCAACTTTTTAACCTTCCGTCTTTCCCCACTTCTTTGTAGTGTTCTTTGTGTTAATTGTCTATTTAAAATGTCTTCTCCTTGAGTCGACTCCTCCTCCTCTGAAGCTCTTTCTTCTTGTTCTTCAATCGCCAGTTCCATTTTTTCTAACACAGAGCAAAGTGATTCGCCTCTTTCCTGTAGTAATTCTCTCATATTTTTAAGTTCCATTTTTAATTCCCAAAGAGATATCATCATTACTCTTATATTTTATGATCGTTAAAGTCCACAAAAAAAAAAAAAAACACTTTTACTTTCCTTCTTTCTTCTTTCAATTTTCTAAAGTTCTCAGTTATTCCAGCCCAGGGTCTATCCCAAAAACATCAATCAATCCCACAGTCAGTCTTTCCTTGCTTTTTTCTTTATTTTAGTTCTGCTTCCACTTTCTAAGATTCTTACTTTGTTTCAATATTTCTTTAATGTTATATCCACACAAGTTCATTCAGAAACAGGATGCTTTCCCTTTTGTTTGAGCTCAAGTTTTTGTCAAAAGGTGGCACTCTCCATTATACAAAGTCTTCACCTTTTCCCCCTATTTTTTTATTTAGGGTTTTTCGAACCTCAATATTCCAGCACAGTCCAGTCTCCAATTTGTAAACTTTATTATTATTATTTTTTGACAATCTTAAGTCCAGCTTTATTTTATGCCTGTTTATTCCCAAAATATTTTAGTCCAATTTAATTAAATCTTTAGTTCCAGCTTCTTTCTTTCCCGGTTCAAAGCCCCGCTTAGCTGTCAAAAACATTTTTTTTCCTGTCCCTTTGTAATTTCGCCACTCACTTTTCTTTTTGTAAAAATTCCATGTTACCTTAATCCCGGGGTACTTTTGTTTAGTTGTATTGCCTAGTTGTCCCGGTTCAGATGTTATCCACCTCTTTCTCCCTCCTGCACAAATCTTAATCCAGATGAGTCCTCCTCTTCGGGGTGGCCATTTTAAACCACCGCTGCAGTCGTCTTCGGGGGGAAAAAGACCAAGCCCAGGGTGGGAGATGCAGCTCCCCTCAACCTGGCTTGCAGCTTCCCCTTACTCCACCAGCCCTCCAAGGCAGCTTCAGCTCCTAATTGTAATGATCAGGGCTCTCCAACGAAAGAGCACGGACCATAGCCACAGAGAGTTATGATCTACAGTCCGTCAGCGAGGAGACTCCACCTTCTTCGGCCACTTCTAATATTTTTCTTGACTTCAGTATGCTTGATACTGTCAACTTGAAGGATATCCATGTATTTGTAGTAACCATCTTCATCCAGACTCTTAATGTTATCCCATGGGACATGTTGATTCCTTCAGTGTTCACTATTTTTTCTTGTTTGATAGTGAGTTTGGCACATTTGTCAAATTCACAGTTTAAATATCTTGGCTATATATAAGGACAGTGTTGAACAGCGATTCTATTTCAGATTGTGTTTCTCCATAGAGCTTCAAATCATCCATGTAAAGAAGGTGGGATAGTCTGGCAGAGGTTTTTGATGTTTGATAGCCATAACCTGAGTTATTCAGTAATATTGACAGAGGAAACAGCGCAATGACAAATAGTAGTGGTGACAGTGAATCTCCTTGAAATATTCCTCTCTTGATATTAACCTCTTGTCTCTCACCACTGTCCTGCAACTGTGTCTTCCATTGTGCCATCTATTTTTGCATAAAGCTTCTGATGTTTCTATTGATTTCCATTATTTCTAGGCACTTGATTATCTAGTCACGTGGCAGAGAGTTGAATGTCTTTTGGTAGTCAATCTGTGCTACATTCAATTGGTCTTCTTTCTCTTGCAATTTTCCAAAACCATTTTGTCTATTAGGAGTTGATCTTTTGTTCCTCTGCTATTGGGGCTGTTTCCTTACTGTTCAGGTGAAAATATATTGTTTTCTACTAGATGCTGTTGGACTGCATCAGCTGCTATTACATTAGTTAGCAATTTGAAGGTTGTTGATAAGCAAGTAAGTGACCTGTAGTTGTCTGGTACTGCCCCTTTTGCTGGATCTTTCATTATCAGGTAGGCTCTGCCAGATGTTGGCCACTCTTCAATTTCACCTCCTTATAGTATGTTGTAAAATTGCTTACCAACAAGTGAGTATAGACCAATTAGATGTTTCAACCAAAAACCATGCAATTCATCTTCACATGGTGCTGATCTTCCTTGCTCTTTTTTCTACCATTTCTGCTGTTATTATTAGTTCTTTCATTCCAACTTCTGCATCTTGTTTTATTATCCCCTGTCTGCACTCAGAACTGTTTCTTCCTTGTCAGGAAAAAACTATTGTACTATTCTCTGTCAGGCTCCACATAACATTTCTTTTCATATCTTAACTATTAAACACATATATCTTACATAAACATATATCTTACATGAACATTTATCTATCTTACTTGATTAATCTATTATAAGTTCTTATTTTCATATCTATTACGTTTAAATTATTTCTTCTTATTCTAGTTCTTAGTCAAAGTTCTCCTCAAAATCTATTACATATATTTTACTACAAATGTACTTCTTCATGTGGAGTCTCCCTCTTTTCCATTTCTAACCGGTGTCTCTAAGTCTTTCTTTTACATAAATTCTTTGTTTCTTTGCTTGCTTACAATTTTCTATTATCTTTTGGCTTTTTCCTTTAATCCTTCCTTCATTTATCATCATTTTCTGATATTTTCTTTCCCCTAGCTCAAAATTTGTCCCCACCCTCTTTTGATCTCTTTTCTGTATTTCCCTAATATTTCATTTATCAGCATTCCTCTCTCAATATCCTCCCCTTATTTATTACAATTATCATTAATATCTCATGTTCAGCTTTTTTTCTTTCTTTTATATTATTTGTCATTCCTTTTGTTCTGTTTCATTGATTTCTCTTTTTTCTAACTCCTTCTTCGTTCTTTCTTCTCCTTCTTCTTCTGCTACCATCACCATTTCTGAATTTTCCTCTATATTCTGTATTTTACTGCATAAATCAAACATTCTGTCCCACATCTCATTCCTGGCTCAAACGTCCATCTTTATTTCTTTACATATGTCGCCCATCTTTATGTTGCTTATTATTCCAATTGTCCAGTATCTAGTAAGTTTTATTTTATTTGAACCAGTGACTCTATTTTTTTAAATATCAATGTCCTCAGATCTTTAATTCCCAATGTTAATCAGTCCAAATCACCAATAATTTCAGGGGTAGTACCCTCTTATATCCTTACGCTTTAATTATGGTATATTTCAGCTTCCAGGGGTCTTATTATAATGTCTTTCTTTTATTCTTTTTTAATTTCTTCTTTTGATGAAATCGTTAGTTTGAAGGGATCTACAGGATTTTTCTATCATCAACAAGTGGCGCTTTTAGTTCAGTTTCACAGCCACTTTTTCCATTTCTTTATTTAGCTTCACCAATTTTAAAAATCAAACATTATTTCTCTTTAGAACAATTATTTCCAGCATTCAAATTAATGCTTTTCAATGTCACATCCTGTACGATCTCCAATTCCAAATTAGTGTTCTTCCAAATTAATTCCTTTTAAAGTTTTAAGTTTTTTTAAAAGAACTTTTTATTTCCCAATTCTTCTTCTATCTTCCAAGCCGCCCCTAGTATAATTCTTTAAACTTCTCTGTTATAGTCTCTTTGGGGTAGGTACAAATAAAATAAAATTCTTCTCACCCTTCTTCAAACACCGTTCCCAATCTCCACTCTAGCGCTGCGCTTAGGTGTTCCTCAGCTGTCCCAACTTTGTAGCGACCTTCTTGTCTGCTCTTCTCTCCATCGTGGCATAGAGAGCAAGCTTGGGATTTCCACAGGGGAGTTGCATTCTCCCCTGGAACCTCACCGGGCACCTCTCCTTAGCTCTGCCTCCCCTCCAAGGCGGTTTTCAGCGCCATCCAGAGCCCACAAACAGCGAGAAGCCAGCGTAGGAACAGAGACGGCTGCTTCTGGTCCCATTGCGACATCAGCCAGAAGTCCAGGGTGCCTGGTTTCCAAATAAAAACAACTGTACATCTCAGCTGGTTTTCTCTACTGCCAATTTCTCTCTGGTTTGCCTATATTCTGAGTTACTTTTGGCAAGGCTTTGATTTCTTTGCCCTGGGTAAATCTTTTCAGTTCTTCCAATTCTCTTCTGTGAATACTTTACTTCATATTATAAATCAACATTGATTTGATATCCTCTGTTCTGTTATTTCTAATTCTGGATGTTGTTCTTTTAAGAACTGGTGCATTTATTTCAAATATCCTCTTTTTGTTGGACTTGATCTGCAATAACAGATGATTATTTCTTTGTTTTTAATCACTATATATTTGCGATGGGTAAACACATTTTTTTTCCAGTAGTTTGCAGTTGCTGGCCCTGATTGCTCAGCCAACAGTCCTAAGTCCTTTGATACATTTTCCACCAGATATCCAGGAAGTCCAATATCTAGGGTGGATCTTGTTAACCTGGGTGACATCTGAGCCAGTATGATTTTCAGAAATGTATGTCTCACCATATTTTTTATGGGCGAGACACCATATTTTTTATGGGAGAGACACTCTGACTCCTCTGATGAGACATGTCCAGTATGATTGACTCTCTGGCATAGCTCTCATCTTCCTCAGAGCACACAAGCCACACAACCATATCAAGGTAGTGCCTCATTGGGTTGTTGTTGTTGTTGTTGTTGTTATTTAGATATTAAGCAAATATTACATCTGATGTGATGCTTTCAGTAGTGTGGCTTAATAAAATTCATCAAATAAACTATTTTCTGGATTAGTCATGACATTTGTTTTTCTCTTTTTTATATATATTAACCAAAATCTAAATACCAGTAAAATATGCCTCTGACAAGTGCTGAGAAGTGTAATTCTGAAGTCAAACTTTGTGAATTTTCTCAGATATGATCTATCTTAAACAATTATCCAAGGCAATAGGGTTTTTTTTCTTTGTTATTATGCTAAGCCAAAAATCTGTTACAAGCTAAAAAAGAAGGCTACATGACATCACATTGTTATAAATTTAGGCCTCTTTCAACACAACTTGTTGGGACTGAGCATTACAGATGTTTAATGAATCAATATTAATTACCAAACAAGATAATATTTGAGGTTAATAAGCACTTTAACAAAGAATATTCAAGATTAATGGCATACAAGGGAACACATAAAAAGCTGTCTTTGAGAATTTGGCATATTATTCAATTCCTTGAGAGAAAGATGAAGCAAAACTTCAAAGTGGGGAATGTATATGGTGGCAGTAGTGGTGGGGAAAAGTTAAATGAACAGATTGACTTTATAGTGAATAGTTACAGAAAAATAAAAACCCTTGCTCTGAAATGTTTACAATCTTTGAACTTTTTGCCACAAAAAGAGGAAGATAAATTTACAAGATATAACACATACATACTATGAAGAAGCACCTTTACAGAAGCACTGGCTTATTTGAGAATGGAGCGTTAAATACAGAGAATGTTAGAAATGGTAGAAAGAGAAAAAAATAAGAATAACTTTACTACAGTTTGGATTGAATTTTTGATGTCTGTCCTAAAAAGACATGGCTTTCCCTCACCTTTTGCCCATTGGATTATAATTTAGTATCTTTACAAAATTGTTTTCTTTTTCAGTACATTAAATACTAATAAAAAGGTGCCCTTTATATCTTTTCAACCTGTCTTCCAGTTGTTCCTCTTTAATCCCAGTCTTTTAAGGAAGAAATGGTGGACATTTTCTTGAATAAATTTAGTTTATTTATGTATTAATACTATAAGATACAAAAATACAAAAGAAAATAATAGGAAAGATAGGGGAAGGAAAAGGGAAGGGAAAGTGTGAGAAAAAGGAGAGAGTAAAAAGAAAAGGCATTGACTTCTGACTTCCTTTGGTGCAGTAGAATAACATAATAATATAGCACCTCAACTTTTTACTCTCACATAATAGTATAAACTAGGAAGAAATGATGGACTGAGGACAACTCTATGAAAAGCAGAGCCAATGACTGCAGCCGAATGAAGAGCTAGGAAGTAGTGCAGCTCTTTAATAATTTTTCTCAGGAGAAACAGAGGATTTCAGATCATCCACTAATTCTCCAGACAACTGCTTCTTGTGAGGATACTGCAAGAAAGCAGTTTCCAATGGATTTACAACTCTGGGAGATGATGAAATACCCTACTTGCTCAAACTACAGTCAGTGTGTTTGAAATGTCATTATATTTGCATGTATCCTTTTCTAATCACTTTCAGAAATGGTTTATTAACTGCTTTTCATTATTATTATTCTTTGGATCAGCACATTCTATTGCACCAAGTTAATTTCCTTCAATCCTTAGCAAAAGAAGTTTTAATTACAGTTCAGAACTTTTAAAAAATGTGGCAGGAAATAAGCATAAAAAAACAGTAATTAAAATTTTGATTTTAGAAAGTCACAAGCAGACCAAGAGTCCAGATAAATTTAAAAAATATCTGGAATTAATTATAGATAATTCTTCCATGCAAAATTGCTCTCATTTTGAAATTTTTAAAAACAGTAATAAAAATTTTAAAATTGTATATTAGAGGGAACCAGAAGGAACTAAAGATTACAATTAAAGGAGAACGCTTAAAATTGACTTACAAGTTCAGAATGAAGTAAAATATTTTAACACTGGATATATTGAAGGAACAAAATTTTTGAACAAAGGATCCAGAAGTTAATTTTAAAAGTGCCTATCTCTATAGATAGGCTGCTTCGAAAAGATGGAAAAGAAGCATGTTCTACGTGACAAAAAAGGTGACTGAGTTAGAATGACTCAAAATTATGTGGAAAAAAAAGATGTTACATTGGACATACAATACAAAAGAAATTGGCTGATATCTTCATAATTAACAACATACTCAGAGAAGAAAGATCTGGAAAATTTTCCTACATAGGATTTATTAAAGGAGCTTATGAAAAGCGACAAAAAAATGAAAAGAAGTTTTTTGATATTACTGTATTTGAAGGGATAAGGATTAAGATTACTAGATATAAAAGAAAAGAATATAAAGTTGCTTTGTATTTCTTTATGTACTCGTGCTCCCATGTTGATCTGCCAGTGCTTGGCGCTTGCAACTTCTTGCTGGCTTCCCTATACTAACCTGATTGTGAGAAGATATCGGAAAATTGCCTCACCTAATGACCAGGGCATTCATTTAACAAAAGCCTATCTAGATTTTAACTACCTAGATTTTGTTATTAAGTGAAGTGGCCACAATTTAAAACCACATTGCTTAATGACAGCAATCCCAGTTCTAATTACCATTTACTACCAGCCTTTAAAACTGCTATTTAAGTTTGATCATTAAAAAATAAGAGATTAACTTTTGATCTAGAACAGGGGTGACAAACTCAATTTTACTGAAGAGCCGCATCTGCATTATGGTTGCCCTCAAAAGACCAGTTGCATAAAGACTATGTATCATATTAGTTCAGAACTGCATTATGTCTAAGTCTCAGTAGGATGATGTGAGTCCACATTTTCTGGGTTATAAGTGGGCTGCAGGTCATGGGGTGGGGTCAGTCTCTCCCAGAAGGTGAGTCATGTGATTGGATAGTATTCAAATGGCTGGACAGCCTGTCTTCCTCTCTCTCTCTCTCTCCTCTCTCTCTTAATTCCCTTCTCTCCCTTAGGTTTGCCCCAAAGAAGCCTCTCCTATCATCTTCTCTCCCTCTCCCTCCTCTCCCTCTCCCTTACCCGCTAAACCACCCTCCTTTTATCACTTCTCCTCTCTCCCCACATCCTCCTCTTTTTCTCTCTTCTGGGTGTGTCAATCTCTGGGGCTAAGGCAGAGCTTTGGCATCAGCCGCTATTCCGGCCTTACCCCACCCCACTGCCATGCAGTCACCCACTGCTCAGCTGGGCTTTGCACACAGTGCTCATGAACTGGAGTTGCGTGTGCTGATTCTAGGGTCTCCCCTGAATCCCGGCAGCCCCATAGCTCCAGCTGAATCCTGGCAGCCCCATAGCTCTCCCGAAGGCTGCATGATGCTGCTGGCAACAGTGAGGCCACTGGAAGTCAGTTGGGGCTACATGGACTGAGCCTTAGCAGATCCACAGCAACACTGCAACTTCAGCTGACCCTCCCCCAGATCTGTGCAGCGCTGCTCGCTCCCCTACTACACACACAACCTGAGTGCCTACTGTGCATTATCTTTCTTTCTCTCCCCTTCCTTCCTCGCCAGTCATTCTCAGGCAGAGAGTGCTGCTGCTACTGACAAGATATTTGAAGAAGCAAAGAGGTAACTACTCAATCACCTCTTCCTACTAGTCTGCTTGTGGGCCACATCTAAACACATCACAGGCTGGATCTGGCCCATGGGCTTTGATGTCTGATCTAGAACCCACACAAAAAATTGATGTCATTGAATAATCCACATTCATAGCAAGGAAACATATGGGATAACTATATCAAGTATAAGATAATACTTTGCAATATCTACTTCACAATACATACATACAACTGAAACAGATATTTACGAAACAATATGGCCCAAATGCTTTAGAAACATATGTTCTATACACTGGTTCAAGATGTCATCACTATATTGGTCTGAGGTATCAAATCACCATATTGCTGACACTGTACCTCAAATTGTCAATCAAATAATCATTCCTAGTGGTTTCACAAAACTATGTTAAATAAATAACTTCTGTCTGGTAGGAAAGTGATAAGATTTAATGTATTTTACAATGAGTAAAATATGGAAAGTATGAATTTTATAACTTTTAAATTTGCTGGGCTCATAATGGGATTGGGCTCACTAGAAAAAGGTCTGTTCTTTACTTGTGAATTTACTGTATCATTTCTTCCATAATGTACTAAGTGGAAATAAGATATTCAGTTATTCAAGTATCTTGATAAATTGAAGATAAGACAGAAATGGGAAAAAGAGCAATATCACAAGATTTTCTGACCAGAAGAATCTGAAAGGCAGATGTCAAAGACCAACACACAAGACTTCCACCCCATCTGTGTAATCTATTTGGATCATCCTTGAGACAAATGAGTTGTTTAACTGTAGATGACATCAAACTGAAGCTCTGTTCCTGAACATGTGAATCTGTAAATGGATCTCAAGGAAATAAAATACTGCAGTTTGGGGCCTAAGCCACAGGACATTTAAAGTATCAATTTCACCCAATTTGTGTCTATTTATATCATCCTTCTTTAATTAGTTGGCAACAGAATATTAACTGAGTTGGCCAAATAAAGAGTCTCTTCCCTTAGCTGCTTTTGTGTATTTTTGTAAGATACCAATTAACAACATCTGCCTTAGGTAGACTCAAAAGTTGAAAAAATGTCACATTCATTCTAAACATCTAGAATACTGTGCAATCAACCATAAATGTCTTTAGGTAACATCTGTGACTTTGATCTTCAAATCAGCCTAAGTCTGGTTCAAAGCATTACAGCTCATAGGATTTTTTTCAAAAGACTATGTGCCAGCTTCTATTCACATTTCTGAAATTTCATCAGGTCTTTGGGCATGCGGGATATATATTGCCCTCTGCCACTTTGCTAGAATAATACAAAAATACTATTCCAGTGCTTATGTCCCTGAGCCTTATGCTTCTTTTTATTCTCTCTATAGGAAATTCTGGATAAGTTTCATCTTCTCTCCTATGCTGAAGAAATTTTATTTTTGTTGCTTCCTTTGCCTCACCAAGATCTATACATATCCTCCTGGATTGCTCAATTTTGTGCTTCCATATGTATCATTTCTCATTCCTTGTTATTTAAGAACTGTGGGGTTTTCATTAAACATTTATAGTTACATATGTAATGTGTGTATGTTTGTGTATGCATATGCATAGATGTGCATAGCTGTATTTCACTTCTGGTCTCATGGCTGTAGTAAAGATAAAAGAAAGATATTTTTTTCAACATAAACTATTTTCTTTTCTTAAGATTTCTTGTCAAATATCAACTTAAGAGAAAAGGAAAAGCTCTGGTATATCTTTATGGCATAAATCCAAGTAGTCCAGTTTTCTGTATTACACTGTGATCAAATGTATTTAGGAAACATAGAGATCTAGACAGGAGAGGGGAAATTTCTTTTACTGTCATTATCAGGAAACTGTATTAAAGGCATTTGGCATTAGCCACAACTAGACAGCACCTTTACTGGAACCAGTGTTGCCCGTGGCTGTGCCTATTTTCAACAAAGAGCTTCATTTTTTGTAATTAGGTAAGAAACCCTAGGAGAAAACAAGACTCCTGAAACCAATTTGGAAACCAACCAGGTAGAGGAAATTTTCACCCTAACTTCTGTAGACCTGGCAAATGACATTTGTCAATTAATGATCACTAAGACAAAAAGACACAACCATGCATAAACACAGAAGGAAAAACACACAGAGAAAAAAGCATGACAGCTGCTCTTGTGCTTACTTGGATAGAATGAAATGCATATTGGTATGGGATTAGGATGAAATTTCAAAGCTTAGAATTTGAACATAGTATTGCTATATAGCTTGCTACTCACTATTTTGTATATGATTTCATTTTTTTAATTTTTTTTTGAGTATGATTCATTCTTTTTGCTAGGTTCTGATTAAAGCATTAAATGTCTTTCTACTCTTAAATGAATTTCGGCTGAGAATTTTTCTTTAATGTGAACATTAACTAACCTACATACTGAAGTTGCAATAAAGGCCATTAGACACCATAGCAAATTTCTCACATGAAATTGTTTAGTGTGCGTGGCTAATGCACAATATGCTCTAGCCAGTGGTGGGATTCCAATAATTTAACAACCGGTTTTCCCACGATCAGGTTGGCTGTCGTGGGAGACATGGTCCAACTTGACCTTGGGTAAAACCATTGTCAAATTAATTTAAAAAAAACCCACTATCAGAGTGGATCCTGGCGCTGTGCTGCAGTGGAGAAATGGGCAATGGAGCAGAAGGAGGAACAGGGAGAAGAAAGAGGGAAAGCGGCCATCTCCTTCCTTCGTTGCTCGTGCTCCATCGCAACGCAGTGCCCAGGATCTACTTTGATAGCAGGGGGCAGGTAATTTAATAACCGATTCACACAAACTGGTGTGAACCAGCTGACTCCCACTATTGGCTCTGACCCCTCCCCCTGAAAAAATAAAGAGGCTTTTGGGAAGAGGTGAACTGTCTACCTATCTCAACCTGACATTGCCTTCCAACAACTAATGGTAGTATGTAACACATAATGAGACAAGAGGAAGAAAGGGGAAGATGCCATACAAACCATTATAGCCCTCATTGTGTGACCCCGCCATTTATGGTTTATGTTTTTTAAGCAGTTGATAATTTAAGAAAGCACTTGACCTATTATCCCATGGTAGATGAATTTGGTTAGGTGAAGGATGAAGTCAAAAATTTGGCTCCAGAGACATTTGCTTCAAAAGTCTTAGGTGTAGTTGTGATAAAAAAATACATTACAAATTGTAATGAATGTGATATAACTATAAAAATATCAAGTACATACTTGCAGAGTAATCTATCAACTATATTTACATTTAGTATGCAAATAAGGCTGTATCATCAAAAATCCCTTTGACTCAAATAAAAACTCTCCAATATTATTATCAGGTTAAACTTGTTAAAGTGACAAAATTATTAAATGTATGGGGAATATTTATATTCAGGTTATTCATGTAACACTTTTTCAGATCGTCATTCTGAAATAAATTGCATACCCTACAGTAAGGAGAATAGTATTTTATATATTTATCATAATTCAACAAGTACTTTTTAAGGCAGGAGTCCCCAATCCCCAGTCTGTGGACTGGCATTGGCACGTAAACAAGTGAAGCCCCATCTGCAGGATGCAGGCAGCACACAATATCATGCCCCTCTGATCCACAGAAAAACCCCTCTCCACGGAACTAGTCCTTGGTGTCCAAAAGGTTGGGGGGTTCTGTTTTAAGGAATGTGAACATGACTGTTTTCTCCAGGATAATAGACTATATGTCTGCTTTTTATCAGAAGACTGTTTTATGCACTATAATCTCACAGATTCTAACTCAGCCTTATTTAATTTCCTGTTTTGCTTGTTTTTACATTTATTGCTTATTGCCTTATTGTCAATAATCTATTAAAACTATTGATTTTTGAGAGCAAAGGATTCTTTTGATAAATCAATGATTATGGCCCTAAAAAGTATTCTATGCAAACCATCTTTTCCACAATTCCTTAATTTAAACATCTCTTTAGTTCCAATCCTGCGCATTACAATTTATTTTCCTGAATATTTTTCCATACATACCTTGCATATCTTTTTTGGGGCCAGGCCCACTTTTTTCATTTTTTTTCATGCTTGAGATTGATTTTTGCTTCTGTTTAACAGATGTTTTGTCAATGGCAGGGAATTTAGCTTCTGATTTATTCCCATGAGATTTTACATTGGATTTTGGATCACTTCCAGAAATTTCATCAGACGGGGTCTGGTAATTTGAAAAGAAATAGCAATAGCACTTAGACTTATATACCACTTTATCATGATCTTCAGCCCTGCTTAATTATTAACAATAAAATTAATTTTAACAGCCCATATATTAGGAGAATTATTTTCTCTTTAGAGGAATTTCTTCCTCTGTTTATTTTTCACTGAGGCAAATGAAAGTCTTTCAGTCAGGATTATGGCTGGAAAAATTAAGCTTCTTTTCCTCAAATGAAGAAATTTCCTCTCTCTGCCTCTGCAACAGATATTAATAGCATTACAAATAGTTTGGCTCAAAATTCTTTTTCATCCTTGTTTATGAAACTACTGTAAGTTGGTACATCTGCAGCAGCCCAAGTGCCTTAGTTTCCAATGTGGCATCCAAATATACCACTCATTAATATTGCCACTGAGGCTAATGTGATTAAACCTACTATTTTTTAAAGACTCTTTGAGGCAAAAATATTAAATTGGAATGTAGCATGCTACAAATATATAGCATCAATTTAATTTCCAAGAATGTCTTTGGAACCCATGAAGATACCAGATGGATTCTTAGAAAAGAAATAAAGTGGCAGCTGCAACATTTATTTAGAAGTGTGCCCATATGTCCAGAAATAAAGGTATGCTAAAATGATAGACAGCATACCAAGCACTTTTAAGATGTAGAGCTGCCTAGTAATATTTGCCTTCTATTAAGTAAACCTTTTATAGCTAACCCATTCCAGCCACATTGTAAGAATGTTTGTGATATATTTTAAACGTATATATTTTCAAAATTCTAAATAAGCTTGAAAATTTAGGAAGCCTCTCAAATTCAAAAGTGTATTGAAACAAAAACTTCAGTTTTAAAAAATTACTCTTATAAATATTACTATTCAAATTCCCTATTTTAGGAAATTCATTTCATAAATGACTATCCTGGAGCTGCCTTGGTGCTCATATCTTTCTACTCTTACTCTCTCAAACAGGGCCACTTGGAACAAGCTTGGAGGACATATGCACCTCCATATGCATTTAAATCTGTCCATCAGAACAAGTCATTAAGGATCAGAATGAGCTAAACAAGTTCTACCATAATATATCAGAATGAAAGATACCAATAAAAAGCTTTTATATCTCCTAGGTTCATTGGATTGGGTGGCTAATAAATTCAAATTTTAAAAAAAATCAAACTAAATAAACTTTTCACTTGCTAATGCTGTATTTGGGTACCAATGATAGTGGGATTGTTATAGTCTCTCAAATTTGAATTCAAACAGATTAGTCAGGGAATTCAATTATTCTTTTTTCTTCCTTCCTTATTAAGGACAGAACTTGAGTCAGATGATTAAAGTAACATAAAAACATTCAAAATAAATTATTTCTTTTACATTTATCTTTCATAGCTTTTTTACATTTGTCAATATCCCATAAAATCAGATTAAGACTGGAACTTTGAGGTATTAAAAATAATAGGACCTTTTGGCAATTGACATATAATGCCCTTTCTTGCCCTTCAGACTGCTATGAAATGCTTTATTGTAAAATATCTGGGAGCATATTTTTAAGTAATAGTTAACACTCCAACAGTTTTCTTTTAAACTAGCAATATTCCCTTTACTATGGCTACAATTTCTAATTAGCTTCTAATTAGCCAAACTCAAATCATAGATCATGTTTGGTAATTTCATTCACAATTTTAATGCAGTTCTTAGGGCTAAACTTTTCTATTTCATTAACTGCATAGCTAGAATCTCCATTATCTTCAACAAGCTTCAACAAAGGTATTATCATTCCTATTTATATAAAAGGTAATAGGGCAAATTTCAATGATTATCAGTAGGGATGTGCTTGAACTCGTTGGTTAGGATAAGGGTTTGAGTTATTAATCAATGATTGACAGTTACCTCTATAAATTTCCCTATTCACGCTATAAACATAAGAAGGACATCAAACCATGACAGGCAAAAATGGAAGGAGGGCCAAAATATATTTCATTGGGATTCAAGTCCTGATCCTACTTGCTTCTGAAGTACAGCTCTCAAAGCCTAGTATTCTATGGTCTTCAAGCAAATCTGAATGAGAGTATATCAACTCAATCCTAAAGGAAGGGATTTACATGTGGTAATCAAAACACAGCATTGCACCTGAAAGCCCTGTTAGCAAAAGCAATAGGGCAGCTGGCAGGGAAGTTTGCAAGTTGCTCCACTAAGTTGCTCCCACTGCTTTATATCCTAAGCCCACTCCAGAGCCCTTCCAAGCCCTCCAATGACCCATGTGGGCTCCATAGCTCCTGCTTGTGGCACTTTCCCCGTGGCACTCCCATAGTCCTTGTCTGAGACTCCTGTCTCTTCTTGTTTAATAACTCATGCAGTCCTAGGATTGTGATGGCAACTAGGATTGACATCCCTAAGCAATGAAATCACATGATATTGTACTTTACAAGGGCGATTCTGGTCTCAACTGCCATCAGAACCAAAGGACTATCTGTAAAAGAGCACGACCTCTGCTCAGTCAACTCTGTAAGACTTGTCTGGCCAGAATCCAATTTAATGAAATGACTTCAGACTGTCAGATGCCAAGCATATTCCTTCATGGATATTCATTCAATCCATCAACCCCACCCACTCTGTAAAAGGTCAAGATTACCTTCAAAGGAACATTTGGCAGAGACATGATAAGGGTGGGGGGATAATACTTTGACACTCTCATTACTACAATGTAGACTCTAATATGGATTCATGAAAATATTTGGTTGGACTCCCAAAAAAGATAAGTTTACTATGAAATGGGAAGGGGGCAATATTGTAAATTAAGGGGGTCTTAATGAAACTGATAAAGGCATGAAAGGAAGGAATTTAATTACAATTGAAAGGGTTAAAATGTATGTCATAAAGTGTAAGTTGGTACCACTTGCTTGTGCTAGGAAATATCAAAGGAATCTATAGGAAATTATATTTGAATATTACAGATAGTTCTCATTTAGCAATTGGTTTGTTTAGGAACTATTCACAATTACCCACAGCAATGAAAAAGTAACTCAGTCCTCAAATTTATGACTGTCACAGATCTCAAAAGCAGAGCAAAACTGAATTAAAATCATAAGCACAGTTGCAGGTTTACATAGCAACCGCTTCACTTAATGATCAAGCTGCAGTCTCAATTGCGGTACTAAATGAGGACTACCTATATGTTCCAATGAATGGTGATAATGAATAAACTGGATATGATTTTGGGGGGAAATTTTGCCAAGTTATGAACAAATATGATCAAAGGACTTGACCTGAATGGATATGTGGCAATAAGAAAAAGACTATAGCAAAAGCAAGTTGGAGACCTAAGAATTAAACTACTAGATTGTGCTTGACATGAGGCTGTCTTTAAAGAATTCTCAGAAATTATTTCAGAATGAAACAGGCCATCTGACACTTGCCACTGGGATTATGTTATACCTGTGTTATGGACATTTGACTGATTACCAATTGGTTTCCAATTCAATTTAAAATGTTGCTTTTGATCCATGAAGTCTATTATGCATTTGCACTTATGTACCTGCAAAACTACTTACTCCAATCTGAATTAGCTAGAAAGAAATTGCTTTTATTTATCCACTTGTTAGAAGTGTACAGAGCTGAAGTCAAGAAATGCAACTTTTCAGTTTTGTGCAAATATGAACTTGAAGGTTTATGGCTGAACATGATAAAAAAGATGGAAGTAAACTACACGCGGAACTATGCATTAAAATAATTGAAAAGCTTAACAAATGGTTCCCACTACCAAACAGGGATGCCCTATCTGTTAAATATATTTATAGATAAACAATATGCTTATCGTGATGTTAGAGATTAGCTTCGTGGGAATGTGAATTCATATGTATTTCTGTAAGCAGAAGAAGCAGGATTCTGATTTGGAGCATATGTTAGACTATGAGTTACTAGAAATTTGAAGATTAACAAAGACAAACACTTCATGATGCAATAAGAAGTTTAATGTATGAGTGAAAAAAGGTAATTGTTTTTCATTGGAAAATTGAGTAATTAATTGCAAGTTACACATAAATGATGAAAAATTAGACCAAATAAATAAACTTGTATAACATGGAAAAGACATGAGGAAATCAAAACATTATGTGAAAATGCTGGTAGAAAGGTAGGAAATTGTGCATCATCTGCTACAAAGAATAAATTTTAGTTGAAAGAAATTATATATATATATATATATATATATATATTCTTCAGTTTTCGCGGGTACTTACATGTATGGCATTCAGCTTTGTTCGGGTATTTTCCCACGTCATTGTAGTTGTGCTTTTAAAGTTGTAGCAACGTGTGTTTTTTTTAAACTGGAAAAAAGCTGGAACACACTTCCTCACTAGTCCAACATATGAAAGCAACAGGTCATAGCATCGACTTCAATGGCACCAAAACCCTAGCCACTATCAGAGAAGCCATAGAGATTGAAAAAAGACCTGAAAGCATGAATAGAAGAGATGATTCCACCAGACTGTCAATTATTTGGAAGCCTGCACTCACAACAAAAAAATCTCCACACCACAAGCCAGGCAAACACCTGGGCACAAACAGATTCCCCCTGATACCTCCAGCTCAAACACATCCCAACCAGGCACCCAGATGAAACCTAGCTTCCTAATAAATGATAGCCGTCCATTTACTCGGAGCCAAGCCACACTAAAAGCCTTCAATACAGGAAACACAATGTTGCCAGCCAATCAAGACCAAAAAAGCTACAAAACAGACAGAAGATATTAGAAACACCAATCAAGCAGAACACAGCAAGCTCCAAGACCAATAAAGACAGACCAGGACTCCCAAGCAATCAGGATGAAGAAAAAACTATTCTGGTACAGAAATTTAAAACAGAAATGGCTGTGAAAGTCTGACTCACAGACGAACACTATACAGAAGCCTGATGATGGCAGATGAGATTCTGCTGAAATGTTGCTACAACTTTAAAAGCACAACTATAATAACGTGGGAAAATACCCGAACAAAGCTGAATACCATACATATAAATACCCACAAAACTTAAGAAAACAAATATATATATATATATATATTTTCTTAAGTTTTCGCTTAAGTTACGTTACGTTACATTAAGTTAAGTTACGTTAAGTTACAACTTTAAAAGCACAACTATAATGACGTGGGAAAATACCTGAACAAAACAGAATACCATACACACACACACACACACACACACACACACACATACAAAAGTTTGCTGTTCCCATTTTATAATGAAGAACTTCAAGTTGTGTATGTCAAGAAAACCTTCAAGTAAGTTGAATTAAGTCAGATTGGAGCTCTTAAATAATGTGCATGATAAACCAGAAGAGATAAAGTCAATAATAAGTACTTAATGCAAAAAAATTAGCTATCAGTATGAAAGAAGTATATGGAGGTAGTTTGGTCATGCAAGGAGAATGAATTAAATATATGTATGAAACATGATTCGGTTTAAAAAAATTTTTTTTTAAATGCAAGTTTAAAAAAATGTGATTTGATAAGAGTTGATAAGATCCTTCAAAACAGACCAAGGCAATATAACTGAAGAGTTAAAGACTAGTCTACAAATGTGATGAAAGTAATATTATGGAGAGATGTAGTGGATTGTGGATTTAACTGTATTTTCTTTTGCAATAAAAGTAATAGTAATAGAGTTGGAAGGGACTAGGAGGTCATCTAGTCCAATCCTTGTGTTCATGCAGGAGACCTATACTATTTCTGACAAATGGCTGTCTTTTCCTTTCCTTAACCTATTATTTCTTACTTCTTTTCTATATTTTGCTTAACTTTGCTTACTATGAAAGGCAACAGTGATTAATATGTGTGCATAATATTTGTTCCTTATTTGAAAGGTTAAACTTACGAGAGATATATTATGTGTTATATTTACTTAACTCTCTATTAAACAAGTAATCTTATTTTCAGAACACAGAAGAAAGCCCCTCTAGCAATACTCTTAGAAAACTGAATGGTCTGTACTTTAGCAAATTTCATGAAGAAAGTTTTCCCAAAAGTTTTTGTTATTGTTAGTCCTCTTTATCCTTCTCTGGTGCTACCTCTGAGCTCCAATTCTCAGTTAGAATGTTACAAGACCTAAGGAGAATGAAATGTTTAATTGAAAAAAAAATCTTATTCTCCAAGAGTTATGGACTTCAGCCTTCATAATAATTCTAAGATGTACAACTTTTGTGAACTACTGTGCTCCATATTTTAAAAATACATTGACAGCTGATCCACCAGAATTATGATTTTTTAAAAGCTGCTTGAGTCTTTATCAAACCATTTTTTTCTACTTCACAACTAAAGTTAGCAAATACTTGCCTGTCTATTAACAGGAAGTCTTGAAATCCATGGCCTTTCATATCTACGCACTGGAGAGATAGATGATAAACTTCTCTGCCTCAGTTCTTGTCTGCTCTGTTCTCGTTTTTTATCAGACTGGTCTTTAATGTGCTCTTGTTTTCTTAGGCAAGCCTAATAAATAAAGTATATATCTATTTCAAATGAGTTGTATGTGGAGACTAAAATTCAAACAATAGCTAATGGAATCTGTCCACACATCCATAACACCCTCTGCCAATTTTTCCCCATCAGCAGCTCTGCAGATTTCTTGAAGTATGCGTCATCCTAGTATCCCCAGACAACAATGGTTAATTTGGGGAAGACTACTTCTGGCTCGTGTTTTTTTAAGAAAAACAAGATACTAAAATATAATTTATTACCTGATACTCTGAATCCATCTTGTGCTGCATCTCTCTTAGGTACTGAGCATCACTGATAAACTTCTGTCTTTCCTTTGCTTCATACATGGCAATACTTCAGGAAAACCTATAAAATATACATTCAAATTACATCTTTATTGCAGTGACAAACCAGGATAAAAAAGGTGTGACATAGTCATTTAAAAAGGATAATGAATATATCAAAAAATATAAATCTAAGAAAAATTATAAAAAGCTAGAAGATATAAAAGATATAAGAATTAAAAATAAATGTATTTATAAAATCAGAATCTAAAAAAAGGGATAGGAGCAATGGAGGTTATAGTGGAGCATAAAAGGTTGTATGTGGAAGATCGTATCAAGTTACAAAACACTCTAATATGATGAACTAGGTGCATGTGTGTGTATACGTGTAATATGTGTGTGTGTGAAAAAGAGGGGGGAGAGGGAGGGGGGAGGGAGGGAGAGAGAATGTTCATGACAATGACAGTGTTCCAGATTAAAGGGCCTTCTTTTTTTTAGGTATTTTGAATTTAATTAAATAAATATGCTATAGGGAGATAGAATACACGTTTGATTCACTGGCAATAAAGTTTGGGTCTTAGATCCATCCTTCATGTTTGCTACACGAAAGTTTAATAAGTTCTTTGAGCTGATAACATCCCATGCTGAATAGAAGACCAGAAGAAAAGCACAAAAATGAGTTTTAAGTTACTATTGCTGATTTCCATATGAATTGACAATTATCACTCATAATTAATGGGGCAAGACCAAGAGATTAAAAAATGATAATCTGTAGCTAACAGTTGAGTATGATCACCCATACTCTAGTCCAAGGGTGTCAAACTGGATTTCTTTGAGGCCCAGATCAGCACTGTACTTCTCCATGTCCCAGCGGGGAAAAGCGGGGGGGAAGCGTGGGCAGGATGGATACCTCCTGCAGCACCCTGCCAAACAAGGGGGCGCACATGGCCCCCTGAGCTTCATTTTCACCTTCCATGGCCTCCTGCAGCACTCTGCTGGCCATTTCCAGGACCATTTTCAGGCTCGTTTTGGCCCATTTTTGGCCCATTTTCAGCTGGAAGCATGCTGCAGGGGGCCATGAAGGGTGAAAACAAGATGCATGCAGCCCGTTTTAGCTGACAGAGGAAGTGCAGGACAGTCCTTTGATATTTCCGGGCCAGATTTAAGCACCCTGCGGGCCAGATTCAGCCCGTGGGCCTTGAGTTTGACACCCCTGTTCTAGTCTTTCATAAATTCCGTCTCTATTTAGCGGGATATTAGAAATATAATAGGGACTTGAAGTCTTCCAGGGAGGGCAGAGGACAACCAATGATCTTTTGAGCTGTGTTTATCATCCTCTGTACAGTTTTCCTGTCCTCAACTGTGGAGCCATCATACCACACACCCAGACAATATGTCAGAGTGCTCTCCACAGAGGCTTTATAGAAAGCCAGCAACAGCTTCTTATCCAGATTGTTCTACCTGAGAACCCGCAAGAAGTGCAGCCGCTGCTGAGCCTTCTTCACTATGGCCTTGGTATTAGGGGACGAGGAGATATCAGCTGAAATATGGATGCCGAGAAATCTAATCATAGGGACAGTTTCCACTCGTTCTCCGTTGATGAGTGCGGTGTGGTCCTGTCCATGTTTCCTTGGAAGAAAGGGCTCGGCTATGCTCCATGGATAAATTGGTTTTTGCCTTGGCTTCAAATAATTTGAGAAATACAGGTATGTAGTGCTACACTCTTAAGGAATTTAGAGATGGCAAATGAGCTCCTCTGTGCATTTTCAGCAACCTAGTCTACTTAGATTTTCCTGCCCCCCAATAAAATCTCTTAATTCTTCACATTCTGTATTTAACAGTTGTAAAATTGCCAGCAATGGTTAAAGGAAAGAAATGAAATGATTTGGGCTTCACCCAAAGAAGCATTTATCATATCTAAAATCCAACCACACGCAGATATTCTAGCTATCCAAAACAGCCAAGCGAAGGATGGATTTAGCCTCAGAGAGCAAAGAGCATTTTGTAGGAAATCCTACCCATTCCTTAGACATTAAAATAAATCCCAGATGTTGCCCAAGTCATTTCATTAGATTCTTCTCTGTATGCTGTAGTTAGAGCAAATGTGAGAGATGTTATCCACAGATTAATAGGAAATATATTATTGAGGCTGCAAAGAATTTATTGACCCTGTCTTTGCCAATGAGTTGTGTGAACAACACCTTTGGGTGAAATTCTATGGATGAAATAGGAGCAAAAAGTAGGACTGCTTGATAATTCTCTCCATAGGCTAGGTCCAAACATGATCATGATGTGTCTGTGTTTGGACAAAGTCATTTTATGTCTTTTGCCATTACAGTGGAACCTCAGGTCACAACCATAATCAGTTTTCAGACTCCATTCACGACCCGATTTGGTCGCATCTGGAAGCACAACCGACTGTACATGCGTGCAGTCAATAAAATGGTGTTAAAGGGGAAATTGGTGCAGAAAATGAATCTTTCTGCACCAATTTTGTTCACCACCCGATTTTTGAATTGTGACCGATTCAAAAATTGGGTGGATTTTTTGTTTGCCACCCTCAGGAATAGGAGCATTCGCAACCCAAATTTCCACTGTACTGCTCTAGGTTCTTTTGCTTTGTCTCCTGGAGTTGTTTGGTCTCTATATGCATGACTGGCATATACAGACAGGCTAATCAGGGACAACTTCCTTCAATACTCTTTCACTTTCTCTGAGTTCTGGACTTCAGTGAGATGTACAGCTTAGGTCATACTTTATAATTGTATTTTATAGATTTATAAACAGTCATTACTGACCATTTCTTCACATTTTTTTTCACAAATAAAAAATAAACATTATTAAAAGCCAACAACAAATAAATATAAATTTAAAAAGGAGGAAAATTGAGGTAGTCAAACAGAAACATTTCATAAGTTTTATGGATCGTGGGTTAGTAGTTACTCTACTATTAACCAATATTGGGATGCCAATCACAATTCTGTCTGCTTAATTGGTTGAACATTTTAGTAGTATATGAACATTGTCACCAAAATATATAACTTCCATTTTAGCCAGAATGTTCAGCTATTAAAAACTTCAAATTTATAATCCACTTACAAAACTAGAACAGCAGCTGAAAGTGATCTGGTCCTGTATACTAAATCAGAATGAATGCAGATGACCTTCCAACCTGGCCTCCCTTTTTTATACATATTGATCTGCCCAAACTGATTTTGCTCTATAAGTCCCAATGTTTAAGAAGACTAATAAATCTGATCTGGTTAGTTTTAAATGTTATTAAATTATAAGACAAACATCTTGGCAATGCCTGACTGGATATATCAGGACAATATCATGGTTGAGAGCATACAAATTTCTGAATAAATTAATTGACACCACAGATCGATCTAAATTCTGTTTTCAAAAACTGATGAGATTTTGAAGACAGGACACTAGAGGGAACAGAAAGAAATAAAATTATAATAAAAAAAAGACATGCAGCAAAACACTCTTAACTTTGGATGAATTCAAGAATATGTGAGCAGAATGCACTCCGAAGTTATTTTTAAGATTGCCTGGTATCATAACCTGGATTTAAAAGTGGTTATAGCAGAGGAACAGGCTTCACTGGACAAAACTGAGATGGGGGCAGAGTGTAGATTTAAAAATGAAAGGTAGAGGTGGTGAAGAGGGGGGAGACTGGCAGCAGGGTCGAGGAGAGCCGCATCTCTCCTCCCCAGCTGGCCATTACTCCCTTTCCCGAAGGCGGTTGCAGTGAAGGTCAGAAATGGCCACCTCAAAGAAGAACTCAACTGGAAAAAGAATGTACAGGAGGAAGATAAGAAGAGAAAATTTTGGCTGACCGGGTCAAACTGAAAAAGCAACAATATAAGGTACCCTGGAATTTGAATTATAAAGAACAACCTTGTTCCCAAAGAAGACTTCGAAGCTGCGAATGAGAGAGGGAAAGAAAAGGATTTAGTTTTTTTTCCTTTCTTCTCTATATTGACAACTAAGAGATTTATGTAAGAAACTGGCAAAAATTCCACTTTGACATTAACAGGTATTTAAGCTGAAAATAAAATGTCAAAGGGATAATAAAGATTTCTGGATTCTCAAAAACTTTTAAAAGAAGGAAAAAAACAAAAGGGTGGGATCTGGAAAAATGGAGGAGACCACCTGGAAGTGAAAGTTTAACAACTTTAACAAGATTCCTTAAAGATGCATTTTAACTGAAACTTTGTAACAAGATAAGAGAACCCCAGGAAGAGAAAGTGGAAAAAAGAAGCAAGAAGAAACAGTTTTGGATTATTTGGATTACTGGGTGATTTTTGGATTTTTGGCTATTAGATCTAAAGGACTAAAATTAATGGGGTGGTTGTTTAAAAGTTTTTAAAATGGTATCACTCTTGGAAGAATTGAGAATGGAACTTAAAAAACAGAAAGAAAATGCACAAGAAGGAAGAGGTCCTTTTGGCTTCGTATTTCAATTTTTAGAAATGGAGATCCTGAACTGTGAGAAACAACAAGAAATGCCTGTAGAACAAGAAGGGCAGGACAAAGAAGAAGCCATCTTCAATGACCAAGTATTTCTATGTGGGGAAAAGAAAGGAAAGGGGGGAAAGAGAGTGAAAAATTTAAGATTTGAACCCCCCCAAAAAAAAGAATAGTTTGAAAAGTAATTACAACATTAGGAAGAAACAGAAGAGAGGATTACAGAAGAGAGAATCAGAATTAGAGAGTGAAGGGGTCAAAAAGGGAAGGGAGAAGAAGAGGGGGAAGAGGGAAAGGAAAAGAAATGATAAAGGACAGAAACAGGACATAGAGAAACAGGGAAAACGTACAAGGATTAAGGGTATAAGTCTATTTAGATGACAGAGATAATGGGTGAAAACTTAATTGAAAGGGGGATTCTGCAAGGGTACATAAGATAATATTGTTATATTAGAAATAGAAATGAACTTTGAAAATATGAAACAAGTGTGATTAAAAGGATAGATAAAATACTCATTGTAATGTAATGGAATGTTTAATAAAAAATGAAATAAAGAGAATGAGAGAATGAAATTAGGAAAGGAGGGGAATATTTTAATTGTAATTGTAATGGAATGGAATGTTTAATAAAAAATGAAATAAAGAGAATGAGAGAATGAAATTAGGAAAGGAGGGGAACATTTTAATTATTATAAATGTGTTATAAAAATTTAAGTGAAGAGGAATATGAAAGAAACATGAAAAAATTATGGAAATATTATAAGTGTTCCTAGAAGTATGATACCCTATTGAAAAAAAATGTTAAAGATGTCAAAGATTATAACTAACATTAATGATAGAGCTGAATTGGAATAGAATAAGTATTTTATTTATTATTTATTTATTTATTATTTTTATATATATATTTTCTCTTTAAGAACTTAGTGCGTATTTTAAGAATGTACCAAGCAGAATTCCACTAGAAGTTATGTGTTATATTGAATGTTATAATTGTAAAGGCATAAATTGAAGTTTAAATAAGCGTTGAATGGATAAAAATTAAAAGATACAAAATTGTCATACTCCAATTAGTAACTACAGGGAAAAATTTGTTTAATGAGAAAAGAAAATATGAAATTGAAACAGGACAGACAAAAGTATAAATATAATGACTAGAAAGATATTGAAATTTAGAAAAAGATATATATAATTGAATTTAGAAAGGAATGAGATAATTAAAAGTAAGATTGAGAAAACTAAGGGCAGGGAAAAATTATTGAGAAAATGTTAAAATAGTAATGATATGGAATAGAACACAAAGATGAATATGAAATTGAATTTGTGTCTGTATAGAGAAGTGATAACCCGGGACCATGCTATTCTCAAAAAAAAAAAAATTTTTTTACTTGTATTATGTTTTGTGAAAACCCAAATAAAACTTTTATTTAAAAAAAAGGAGAGCCTGGACGGCTATTTATCTGAAATGGTATAGACTCTCCTGCTTAAGGAGGGAGTTGGACTAGATGGCCGCCAAAGTCCCTTCCAACTCTGTTATTCTATGTCCTAAAAAAGAATAATATGGAAAAAAATTGTTATACTAGATGTACAAATAAAGCCAGCTGGTGCCATAATAATTAAAATGATACACAAATAAAAATTCAGAAGTGTGATTTGGATAATTTTCTAATTTTGGATTTACAAAAATAAATAAAATTTGGAAAGACCTTCTGATAAGAGAAAAAGACAAAATGAAAACAAATCAAATTCTGGGATGCTACTCAGAGGGCACGTTATGAGGAAGATGCCTCTGATGTGTAGTATCAGTGGCATCTTCCAGGCTCCTGAGGTTATTCCCAGACCCTGGATAGCATAACGTTAGACTGGTTAGAGGCCCTGGATTGGCTGGTGTATACCAGGTTAGTCAATAATAGGGCTCCCCTTATCCAAGATCTCATTGAGGAGGAACAAGTTGACTTGACATGCATTACTGACTGACTCTAGAGGGAAGTGGGATTTTCCTCTTGGAGATGTGCTTAGTGAGATTTAGAGTTTGGCACCAGCCAAGACACCAGAGTAGGGTAAGTCATGTGGCAGAGCCCCACATATCTCTGTAGCATGAGATAGAAACAAGGATTCCCCCCGGCCCCCCATTCATTTAATCTTTAACTATATTTCCATAAATCAGGAAACTGGGGAAAAATTGCATTTAGCTAGTTGGACTGATAAAAGGACAAGGAGAAATATAATCAAATAATTAAGAATCTAATGGCTGCTAATTGTCTATGGAGATTCTCAGTCATTGAGGTCATGGTTTTCCCATCGTATACAAATTAAAGAAGACAGAAACCTTAACACTGAAGTTTATAGAAAACCCACACACAGAGATCAATATTTACATTTTGATTCTTGCCACCCACTGGAGTACAAAATAGGAGTTATCAGAACCCTACACCACTGAGCTGAAGGTCTGCCTGGTAACAAAGATGGGAAAGAACTAAAACACATCAAGGAAGCCCTCATAATGTGTGCGTATCCCAAGTGGATCTTCATCAAATCTCCCAAAACACCCAAAAGGAACTCCTCCATAACAGACAAAGAAGAGAACAATAAATGAAGCAATGCTGTTATTCTATACTTTGCAGGAATATTTAAAAATCTCAGGAGGATCTTCAGCCAACACAATATAGGTACACACTTTAAATCCAAGAATACACTAAAGCAGAAGCTTCTTCATCCCAAGGATAAAATACCCAGATACAAACTGAGCAATGTGGTATATGCAGTACAATGCAGTGAGACATGTGCAGATCTGTACATTGGGGAACCAAAACAACCATAAACGCATGGCACAACCTAGGAGAACAAACCCATCAGGACAAGATTCAGAAGTCCATCTGCATTTAAAAGACAAAGGCCACTCTTTTGAAAACAGCAAAGTCCACATTTTGGACAGAGGACTTCTGGGTTAAAAGAGAGGTCAAAGAGGCCATCTATGTCAAAATTGAACAGCATTTTTTCAATAGAGGGGGAGGGGTACATCATCATCTATCTCCAGTCTACAGCACAGTCCTTTCAGCAGTTCCAAGAAACCTCCACACCCATTTGCACTACTCAAGTGATCCTGAGCACATAGATAAACCTCTAAGTGGACTCAATGGCTTTCTAAAAGAATGCAAATGACCAGTGTCTGCAAAGAGTTAAATCCTTCCATTCCCCACCAGAGCTGATGAGAAGCAAAACGTTTTCAAAACAAAAACAAAAAAAGTCCAGTTGCCTCGTGTACCTTGGGGACAAATGTTGCTATATTTTTGTCATAGACACTTCATAGTTCATATGTACTGGTCTTTTAATAAAATTAATCTTACTTTACAAGAACTATATAATTTTAATTGACCCTTAAGAGATGATATTCCCAATATCATCCAATAGCTGATGGAAACTATTATATAATAATGGCAATTCCAAAATTCTTTGTTGCTGCTAGTATTCCTGGTTTTTTTTTTTAAAGAAATGTAGAGCAAAGCACTGACCTGTACTACCAACTTAATTTGCAGAATGCATGTAAATGCTGCTACTGGATCCTAAATAATTCTTGGGAAGCAACTATAGCAGGCAGCTGCAGCTCACTATTTCCAGTTTAAGTGCACCTAAGAGTCTTTCCTACTTCTGAATTAAAATGTTGTCCACTCATTTTTTTTAGGACAAAACTACTGCAGTGTTAAATTTGCTTCTTGATTCCTATCCTAATAGATTGGTGAATAGCAATGTCCTAATCATTCATCTGCAGGCAGTTAAGCAAAGTGTTTGTTTCATTCCATTAGATTTACTTCCCTTTTTCTTATAGACATCACTAGCCAACAAGTCATATATCTCAACAGAAATGTGAAAATGTGGCAGGATTTGCATGTTTTAAAATTAAGCACGGGGAAGAGTATAAGATAACCTGATGAATTGGTTCACAAAGAAAAACAGAAAACATTTGAAAAAATACATATGCACAATACATATTTACATAAACCAACTTGATTTGAATGAACCAACTTAGAAGACTTAATTAGGGCTGGATTATACCTGAAGTTCTGTGGGAGAGCAACATCTCTCCAAAATGTTCTGGTTCATCTCTATCCACTTCATCACTAACCTATTACCACACTCTTTGCAACCTTCTGGTGTATTCAAGGTAGCGGATAAAGTTACAAATGATAAATGGCAAGTGCTTACTGAACCAGGTTAAGAATAGGAGATACTGAAGACAAAACTGACTTATTATTGGTACTTGCTGGATCAAAATGGAACACACCTTGCCATAGCAAGGTGCTGGACATCTTGCTGCAGGGACAACTCGCCATGGAAACAATTCTCTGTGAGCCTAAGGCCTTCTACATTGGTTCCAAAGCTGTCTCTGCTTGCCCCTCTCCCTGCCCAGGAGCTGTCAGGATCCAGCATAGTGTGTTAAAGGAGAGGGCCTTCTCCCAAGCTCAGGCACAATCAGCAGCTTGACAACTTGGATGCAAATAAAAGTCCCTAGGCTTAGAATAGTGTATGTCTCTGGGTATATGCAGTACAACGAGCCTGCCTTTTGCATTGGGGGGGAGCACTAGAAAGTGAGCCAAGGACGAGGAGGAGGATGAGCTGGTGGGAATTTTGGTCTCCCTTAAGCCAGGCCAGCTTTGGAAACGGAAGATCCCAGGCTTGTGGCAAGTTGTCTCTGTGGTGAACTGACCAGAGAGACGTGTCTCATGGTGAGATGGTAGCAGTAAGGTGGCTACAATGAGTTATCCTAGACCTTGCTGGATAGCCTAACTTCCAAATAGCCACCAGGCCCAGAATCTCCTGTTAGCTGTGCAGCCTGTGCAAGGAGGTAGGGAACCAAGAAGTAAAGGTAGTATCCCACTCTTTTATGTTTTAAAATATCTATATATTCCATATATATTCATGTATAAACCCATCTGTAAATAAGCTGACCCTTGAATTTTTAAAGAAACACCCATGAAAAGTGCACCACCTATGGATAAGCCAATTGTGAAAACTAAAACATGTGAAAAGCTCAAAGGTTAGTTAATTCATAGGTGGCACAGTTGCTATGTGCCTATGTGTTCGTATCTATGTCTAGTGATTTTCTTGGGTAATATACCATTCACTGTTGGGATCTCCTATTAATGATGAATGACTCACAGTAATTTTCTAGATTTGGAAAATAAAATGATTGTGTGTATCTTCTCCAAGATCGTGGTGTTTCTTGGGAAAATTTACATTACAAATCTATATATGTTCATGTATTTCTGATCTTCAATGTTGTGTTTTTCCATTTGCATATATGTATACAGTATATTGGAAAGCATAGGGCTGTCAGCATATGCTCCACTCTAGATCAAGTGAAGGACAAAGAGAGAAAGAGAAAAGGGAACTGGAGTTAGAATAGAATAATTAACAATATTCTTAGCTTCTTTATGATGTGTCTCCCATAAATATGTATTGAGGGTATTACTTCTAAATAATGTTTTTCTCTGCAGCTATCAGATCAATATAGCCCATTTTCAAATTTGACTTTCCTTTGCCAGTGTCTCCCACAACCAAATCAGGCTACAATTCTGCACAAGGTCATCCTGACAGAATCTCAAATCGCTTTACATAATGTTTTAGAGAAACAATCTATTTGGAAAGAATAAAAAGGTTAATTAATTAATTAATTAATTCCATCAACCAATCTGGCAGCTGATTCACTAAGCTATAAAAAATACTGAAAAATCTTCCAGCTGATGTTGCAGAATTATCAGACATGAGGAGCAAGTCTCTGCGCTCCCACACTGAGTTCCCCCGGTTGGAGGGCTCCAAAAGGATCTAAAGCCACCCTGTAGGGGTGATGAAAAAAAGAGGGGTGCCCTGCACTTTGGAGAGGTCTCAGGGCTTCTTCCCTCTCCCTCAACAATGAGAAGAGGCAGCCACCATGGCTGCCATGAAGCTGGGACAGGCGAGGCAACAAAGAACTGTGCAGGAGTGGGGCAGATGAACAGTGATTGGAGCTCGATGAGAAGATTCCATTTAGACTGTAACTTTAAAGAAAAAAAGAAAGAAGAAAATCCAGGAAAAAAGACTCTTAGAACTATTTGTAAAGCGGCAAACAACCATATAGAGAAAAATCCTAGACCCGAAAGAAAGGAACTAAGGGGAGAAAAGATAAAGACCTTTTAAAACATAGAAAATTGGACTTTCAAACTTGGCAGGCTTTGCTTTGGTAAGGCATTATAAAATGCTGGACTATCTATTTGAATCTACTTGAATAGCTGACTTTGCTTCCATAAACTGAATTAAATTTGGATCAATTAAATCTATAAGAGTGAAACAACACTAAGCTGAGGGTGCCATCTATTGGTGAATGGAATATACTAGACCCCTTACAAGTTTAGAAAAAAAATTGATGAGAGAAATAAACAACATTCATCTGGAGAACTATGGTGACACTTAATTAGTTAATGATTACTTGTGATTTGATTATGAGAATAAGGAAAACTTTTATAAAGCAAAGTTATTTTTGATTTGCAGAAGCTTCCTGGACTACTTAAATGGAATTGATTAATAATCCTGAGAGTAAAGAACTATGATTATTCAACTTTCTGAGGAGTAATGTTGGACTAGAATATATTGTTTTTGGACTTAAGTAAGAGCGGAACTTATTAAATTAAGAAGATGCTCCATCAGGGGAAAGGAATCAGATTTCAAGAGAAATGGCATTGATGTTTCAAAGCATTAGAGGTACTACAGAAAAGACTCACACAGAGATAAAGTACCTAATGCAAGGTATATGGGAAAATAGAAAATACGCTACATCTGATAATGAATAAAGATCAAAGAGAGGAGACAGCAGAAAGAATGGAAGAAAAGACAGAACAGACAAACCAGCAAACAAAGCAAGAAGCTGGGAAGGAGAAGACAATAAAAAGAATAATGACTGATGAAATAAACCAAAGGAAAAGCACTTTAAGAGTTTTAAAAATGGAATCAGATAACTTGGAAGATACTTTTGAAAGGGAGATAGGGGTTTGGGCGGATACTCTGGAGACCTGGTAACTTAGGAGGATAGAGATGGGAGAAATATTCAGCCTGAATGATGAAGATAAATATGTTGATAAAGATAAAGATCCAAGAGAGGGTGGGAGGCAAACCAAAAAATGAATAAGAATAAAAGTATTAAAGCAACCAAGAAATGGTAGATAGAAAGAATGTGTGTGTGTGTGTGTTCTTTTTTCCTGATATAATGATGGCCTCGTTAGAAATTTGAATAGGTAGAAATAAGAATACATATATGAAGCAATAGTTAGATGGAAAGATTGGAAGTTCAAAGAGGGTATTAGGTATGTTTAAATAATAGGAAGACTGGTACTTGAATGGTGTATTGTGACTTTGAACAACCAAATAATGAAGTGCTATGCCTTATATAAACATGAGTATTAATATTAAGATTAGCAATGGTAACCTGATTAGAAGTTAGAATAGAGGTAGAAATAAGAAATAGGGGGAATATTAGCAGATATAATTTTTATATAATAGAATATAAGTAATAATTTGATGGAAAAGATCAGAGGTTAAAAGATGGTATTACCATATATACCTATAATATCATTGGAATTAAAATGGAATATTGAATAACTACTTTACAAAACATGTATATTAATACTAGGATTATATGTTTGATTAATATTACTATTATATGATTATGATTATTGATGTTTTATCAAAATGAATTATACCCAGTGGCCACACTGTTCATGTATTGATATTGATGTATACTTAAAAATAAAAATCTAATAAAACTTAGAAAGAAAGAAATACTGAAAACAATATGCTGTATATAATTTAAAATCAAACACAGATGTAGGGAACTACAACTCAAATATAGAGGTAAGAACAGAGGCACAGGGTAAGAACAGTGATAGAGAAGGCATGTCCCTGGATCCCATAAAGTGACATGTTTAATAAATAGAACCATGACTACGCCAATGCTCTCCTAATTAATTAATTAATCCCCTAACTAAATAATTATAAACATATTGTCTCACAAATGTCCAGGTTCTGTGCTTCATAGGATTGCATAGGTTACCATCAGCAGTCTGAGCAACATCCCAAGACCCACAAGGTAACCAGGCAGAAAATTGAGAGAACAGAACCATGAACACCAATTGGCAACAAGAAGACACTATGAAATCTCCTTAGCCTTATAACACACTGAAAATTTAATCAGCTTTAGTGAGGAAAGTAAATATTTTATACTAAGCAAGATAAAAAACGCAAGAGAATTCTTAGTAACATGGCATTGATAAGTAAGCCATTAACAGAAACACTGAGATAAACCTCATTTACAAACTATTAAAAAAGAAACAACCCAAAATCAAAATAGAAGTAAACATGTCATTCTTTATTATAGACCTATTAACCAATACCCCAGATAAACAAGAACCAGCACCAAATAAACAAAAACAAAAAGAAACTCCAAAAGCAATTAAGGAACAAACAATACCCAACTGAGGCTGGTAAGACAAGCTACTAGATATAAACTGCATTCTCCCAAGGACTTAAAATGGTACTAGACTGATAATGAATTTCTCTGTGAAGAGAAGTAAACTCAGAGAACACTGAAAACCCAAGAGTAATTGTATGGTAAACTTACAAGTAAAATAAATGTAGTGAGAATATTTAGTTTAATATGTCTGGAAAATCTAGAAGAGTTAAGGTCAGTAATTAATGAACATTAAATAAATGTAGCTACAGAACATGTATTAACAATACAGAAGAAATACACTGAAGAGTTTTAATCATATAGACAGACTGAATGAAGATTGAATTGCAAAACAAATATATGAAAAAACAGTGCATGGGTCAAGAATTAGGGGAAGATCAAAAATATTGTGCTTGGATGGAATTAACATTTTCAAATGTAGAGAAGTAGGAAGAAAACATTCAGTAATTGCAATGTATGAAGCAGTGTTGCACTTATTGAAATATATATTGTTGGAATATCATCAAATTTAAGAAAACAATAAGCAATGCTGAGAAAAGTTTGTTTGAAAAGGTATTGTTTAAAGCATCTAGATTGCTTGATTATTCTGTTATATTTTACTACATTCCTGGATGTTCTAGGGTTAAAGACAATGAATCATTGTCAAAAAAGGTTCTTAGGAATTTTAAACTGAAATCTATGCTAAAATGATAATGGTAAGAAAATCAGAACAACTTTATTTAATGAGCTTTTTAACCAATTGTTTAATTATTATCTTAGCAGGGTAACCTGGATCAACTAAGAACACTGATATTCAGGATTGTCTGATTCAATTTGAGGATTGAATCCATGCAATGCGGATGAGGATTGCATGCAATTTAGTCTGCAAAAGTGTTTGTTTAATCTAAGTCAGGCCCCAGAGTTGAAAAAAAACAACAGCACACTAAAAGATGCTTATCGATCTTTACCACAAGCAGCTGTGGGACACTCTGATCACTGCATGATTCACCTTGTACCTGCTTACAGACAAATACTTAAAACCATGAAACCAACAATTAAATCAGTGAGGACGTGGACTGAGGAAGCAAAGCTAAAATACAGGCTTGCCTTGATTGCACTGATTGAAATGTTTTTGAAGATACCTCTGCAGACTTAGATGAACTCACAAATGCTATAACATCATATGTTAGCTTCTGTGAAGACCTATGTGTACTGACTAGGAAGCTGTGAATATACAGTAACAATAAACCTTGGTTCACAGCTAAACTCAACCAGATATGTTGCTCCAAAAAGGAAGCCTACATTAAAGGTGATAGAATGCTGTGCAATCAGGCTAGAAACATATTAACAAGGAAGATCAGAGCAGCAAAAAGAAGCTACTCTGAAAAGTTGAAGAATCAGTTCTCAATAAATGAACTAGCAAACATGTGAAAAACTCTTAAAAATATCACCGGCTATGACAAACCTCCTTCCCAGGCTGAAGGAAATCAACAACTAGCAGATGACCTGAATGTGTTTTACTGCAGGTTTGAAAGGAAACTGCAGCCACCTATCTCCATTTCAGACACACCAACAACAGCCAAGCTTCCCACAACTGATCCCAACCCATTTGATTCAGAACCCCTGGTGATCATAGAAAAAGAAGTGCAAGATCTACTTCACAGACAAAAGCCAGAAGAAAAGCATCATGGATCCGCTGTTAGACCCCCTGCAATCTGCATACCGAGCAACTAGATTGACAGATGATGCTGTTAATATGGCTCTGCACTACATCTATAACATCTTGAATCTCCATGTAGACTTTAGTTCAGCATTCAATACCATCATTCCAGATATTCTTCTAACTAAACTAAACCAGCTAGTGGTACCTGAACACGCTTGCAAGTGGATCACAAACTTCCTAATAGACAGGAAGCAGCAGTGAAGCTAGGCAGAATCACATCTGATACCTGTACAATTAGCACAGTCCCTCCCCCCAAAGCTGTGTGCTCTCTCCACTTCTCTTCTTCCTATATAACAATGACTGCATCTCAAAAGCTCTCTCTGTTAAAATATTGCAAATTGCACATGATACAACGAATGGCCTCATTCGAGACAATGATGAATCCGCATACAGACAGGAGGTTGAACAACATGGTTTGTGGTGCAACTGGAACACTCTGGAACTAACACACTCAAAACCATAGAAATTGTGGTGCTGCTACCTCTTACAATACTATATAACACAGTATCAACAGTAGAGACCTTCACATTTCTAGGTTCTATCATATCTCAAGACCTAACATCAAAAACATCATCAAGAAAGCACAACAAAGAATGTTCTTTCTGCGCCAACTCAGAAGGCTCAAACTGCCCAAGGAGCTGTTGATACATCTGTACAGAGGAATTATTGAGTCTGTCATCTGCACCTCTATAACTGTCTGGTTTGGCTCTGCAACCCAACAAGACAGACACAGACTTCGGAGGATAATTAGGACTGCAGAAAAAACGATTACTATCAACCTGCCTTCCACTGAGGACTGTATACTGCATGAGTCAAAAAGAGGGCTGTGAAAATATTTACAGACCTCTCACATCCTGGATATAAACTGTTTCAATTCCTACTTTTAAAACAATGCTATGGGCATGATAGCACCCAGCCTCTTGCAGCACTCTGCCAGCCAAAATGGGGCATGGGAGTTAATTACAAAATGTGGGCTTTGCTTTGTGACATCCAGATCCAGTGAGCAAGGGGTATGAACTGCACAAAAATACATTTTTGTTTGGTTATCCACAAAGTCAGATGTACGCTAAATGTAGATTGACTTTTAGCTACATATCTCCCCAGCAAACACCAAATTTTGAAGCTCCAGATAAAGAGGATTCATTTTAGGATGAGTAACCACAGTTTGCATATTGGAGATTCCTAAACAAATGCTGGGAAACTCTGTATTTTAAAGAACATTTGAGGGAGCGGTACAGAATAGCCCTTCTCTGCCTGAGGCTGTAGAGGCTCAGCACCAATCAAAACACTTTTTCTGAAGCAACTGATCAACACTGACAGGTTAAGCCACTAGTATATGAAAATAAGAGCACTCCCTTCTAGGATTGATGATGTTACCTAGTTTGGTAATGAAATCTCTGCAAGAACACTTTTTGGTTAGAGGGACTCAGGGGTGGGATTCTACCAGTTCGGATGAGTTCTATAGAACCAGTTGTTATGATTCTGCGCAGTTCGGAGAACCAGCAAATTGCACACTGGCTGGCCCCGCTCCTCTCTGCCCACCGCTCCCCTCCCTGACCAGTCAATCCTTATCACACATGTGCAATATGGCTGCCTTCAGCCTGCTTTTGCCCACCCGCCATGCCAGCCATTGCTCCCTACCTTCGCGATTCATGAGTGAGGGTATGCAAGCAAGTCTCAATCGCCTACCTGTTGCCGCTAGTCACCTTCTCCCCCCCCACTTGCCTTCGCTGCAGAATGCATGAAGCAGCTCCCTGTCAACTCTGGCCGGGTCAACGGCTGCTTCTCTCCTCTGCTAGCTAGGAGAGTGAGAGAGTCTTTCTTGGCACAGCGAAATTTAGCTTATTTCTGTGCAAGAAAGACTCTCTCGCTCTCCCAGCAAAAGCAGCAGGAGAACGTGTGGAGAGGCACTCATGTTGGTTCTGGCTGGGTCAGCAGCTGCTTCTCTCCCTGCTGGTCTAGCTGGGAGAGTGAGAGTCTCTTTCCTGGTTGAATTCTGTTCCTCCCTGCCCCCCTGAGCCATTTCCCGAAGGGAGGGGACTTGCAGAACCCAAAGCAACAACTCCTGGTTGCTAAAGTACATTTTACTGTGCTGCACAAGACAGTTTCCCAGGGCCCCGAGGGCCATCCTCCCTGAGCGCCACTGGCACCACTCTGAAGCTTTCCTTCGGGATGGATCAGTAAGTTCTTGCTTTGTTCCCCAGGAAGGGCTCCGTCATGGAGGGCTGTGTCTTTGGGCCAGGCACTTTCTGTTGGGCTTACTACCTCGCATGGGGTGGCGGGAGGAGGAAGTGTGTGGTGGGGAAGGCTGTCTGAGGTTCTTGCAGCCAAAGCCTGGAATATTGGGATGTCTGCAAATTTGCATTTGTATGAGGATGCTTGCCCCATGTGACACTGCTCACCTGACTGGCCAGTATGTCAGAAGAGAAGGAGGAAGGAAAACTTGGCAAGTGGTCTCCTCCTTCTCCGATATTCACACAGAGCATGGACACATGAGGCTGGGACCCTCTGTGCATGGGCGAGTTCCTCCGGCGCCATGCATATACAATGTGTGCACAGTACGCTCTGTGCGTATGTTGGAGAAGAAGAGTTGCCAAACTTTTCTTCTTCCCTTTGCAGTATGAAGGCAGCCACCTCAGTCTGTCCCTTTAAGGTACCTCAACGTGGGGGTCGGGGTGAGGAGAGAGCATAAAGGGACAGCCAGGCCACAGGAGCTGCCTTCTGAGCAGTTCCACTGTGAAGGGAAGGGAGGAAGAAAAGTTTAGCAATTCTTCTCCTCCTTCTTGGGTACAGCGTGCACACACGGCACTGGGAGGTTCTTCTGCAAGGAGACGGCACGTGAGCAAGTCCCTCCAGTGCCCTCCAATGCCATGTGTGCATGCTCTGTGTGTATGCCCAAGGAGGAGGAGAAGAGTTGCCGAACTTTTCTTCCTCCCTTCGCAGCACAAAGACAGCCCCTGAAGCCTATCCCTTTAAGGTACTTCAACATGGGGGTGGGGTAAGGGGGGACCATAAAGGAACAGCCAAGGCACAGGAACTGTCTTCCAAGCACCTCTGCTGCGAAGGGAAGGAATAAAAGTTTGGCAACTCTTCTCCTCCTCGAGTAGAGCATGCACACATGGCCCATTCCCTCCCCACTCCACTAACCTGCTTTCCAGCTCCGTTCCCCTGGGCAGGGCAACAAAAGAAGACACAGCTGATTGCCGGGGGGGCTGATAGACCGAAGGCAGTGAATATTGGGTGCCTCAGCTTCACAGCTGATCGGCACTGCTGATCCATTTGCAGCCTCACAGCTAATGGCGGCAGATGAGCGGGGAGGTGCTGGGATTCCTGGGAGGGGTGGGGCAGGGCCAGCCAATGCTGGGATTTGCTGATTCGCCAAACTGCGCAGAAAATTAACATCCGGTTCACCCAAACTGGTGTGAACTGGCTGAAGCCCACATCTGATCACATGACTCTGGACACTGCAACCATCATAAATATGAGTCAATTGTCAAAAACCATGTGACCATTTTGATCATGTGACCATGGGGATTCTGCAATGGTTATAAGTGTGAAAAATGGTCATATTTTTTTCAGTAATGTTGCAACTTTGAACAGTCGCTAAATGAACTGTTGTATATTGAGGACTACCTGTACTTTGCAGACACAAATCTAATCGTCCATTCTATCTCAGGTGAATGGCACTTTGACATTAGTTATGTAGGTCCAGTGCTGAAATAAATGTTTTTTCTGAATCTATAATACAGTCCTAATTAAGCAGCATATATGTGATCTCTTGTTTCTAAAACGATTAGAGTTTCTATCAGAATGCAATGCACTACTTAATTTCTGTATTTTACTATTAATCACTATCACATGTGAACTCAAACATCTTCTTGCATCCTTTTTATCAAAATTAAAGAGATTCAACATATACTTCACTTTGAATTCAAATAGCATAGTGAGTTGAAACTTTGGATACCATGCTGCATGCATGCAAACTGTTATAACTGCTGTCATGTAAATTTTATTTTATGTCTTCTCTGAAGCAAGACTATTTATGGTTTCAATTTTCTTTTCTGTATTAATAGTTCTATTAATTCTAAATGCTCTTACGTTCAGGATCACTTCAGCTTTTGTTGCCCTCTCATTGCTGTGCTGTGTTGTGCAGAATCGATCCTCTAGAGGCAGGCTTGTCACTCTATGTAAAGTATAGAAAGAGAAGGGAAAAGGAAAGGTAATTAGAGAGGGGAGGAAAGGACGTGAGAAAAATGGAAGGTTATATTATAGAGAAGGCAAAGAGAAACTCAGTTGCAGCTAAATACTTTGGTTCTTTGAAGTCCAAACATTCTGTTTCCTGGGCATATGTAATGATTTAACAATATACTAAGAACTATGATACGTCATCGGTGACACCATTTGCCCTAACAAAGAGGTGGGTAACTATTTTTTTTAATTTGGCATTTTTCCTAAATAAGTTTGTTTTCTTTGAGAGTTCCAAAGGACATGCACCACAATTTAATTGGATCAGCAGAACCAATTTTTTTTCTCATTGTGGGAAGAGGGGCAGGACAAAAATTGACAGAGAAACCTCATATTTTGGTTTTTAATTAAAAATCCTTTAAAATAAAAATCATAATCTTGAAATCCAACCTTTCTGTCACTAAATTTTACTTGTATAACTCTGAGGTATTTTGGAAAGCTGAAGACTATATTTGCCAATCCCACCTCATAAAATGTACTTCTATTTAAGCATATTGAACTCAGTAAGAAATAATTTTGAATTTGTATATGTCAAATAAGTGGATTGAGTCATTGAGGCCTGTTTTTGCAGGGAGAGGAGCTTTAAGTCAAACTTGATTCCTGATGGCTGCCTGGACAAATTCCTACAGCTTTTGTTAATTAAGATTTTGTTTTCATACTGATAACTTAATCTCTTTCATTGAAAACATTTCCATGAATAATATTGATTCATAACATAAAAAATGTTGATGTTGGCTCATTAGATATGTGTTTCCAGACACATTATGATTCAAGTCTATGAAATCATGGCTTCTTTAACAATGGTTTATTGAATACAAACATTATGTTTAGCTTATACATGTAATTCATAAACTATAATTTATAAATCAGAATAGTACGTTCACATAACATACTAGGCCAAAGCTAAAATGTAGTTAATGCGTGGATCAAGCCTACTGCTTTTTAAATAAATCATCTATTGGCAAGTTGCAAATAAATTATTTAAAAATAGAATTCCAGGTTAACAGAGATTCAGAAGAAAATGGATGTTCAATGCAGACATCAACACATGTATTTATTTATAAAATTTATTGGCTGCCCATCTTGCCACAGGGTACTTCTGAGTGGCTTACCTACCATCTTAAAAAGGTAAAAACTATACAAAATCTAAGAGACATAAAATATATTTTAAAGAATCAATTACTGAACGCCAATTAAAAGAATGTGGGGAAGGAGGGAGTAGTCTATCAATCACCCCTTATGTGAAACCCCTCCATTGAAGTCCCAAGCTAACTTGCAGAGCCAGGTCTTCAAGCTCTTGTGGAAGGTCAGGAGGGCTGAAGCCGGCTCACTCAGGAGCAAGTTGTTCCAAAGGGCAGGTGCAATGGCAGAGGTGGCTTTTTCTCCTAGACCCTGCCAGCTGGAATACCCTGGCTGATGGAGTCCGCAGCATGCCTCCTCTGCTGGTATGGGTGGGGCAAGCCAATCCCAGTGGGATAAGTTGGTTCCTCAAGTAGCCTGAATCCATGCCATGAAGGGCTTTAAAGGTGATTACCAACAGAAGCAAACTGACAGCCAATGAAGGTCATGGAGCAGTAGTGTAACATGGACCATCTTTGGACTCCAAGAACTGTCCACGCCACTATACTTGCACTAGCTATAGCTTCTGAATGCTCTTCAATGGTAGCCGCATAGACAGCACATTGTAATAGTTCATCCACAAAGACTCCTAGTCTAGGAGAGGTAGCAACTGGCACACAACCCAAAGTTGTGCAAAGGTTCTCTTAGCATGACTGCCACATGCTCTTCAATCAGGAGTAATGAATCCAGGAGAACCCCTATATTGTAGATGGGACCCTCTAGGGTAGTGTCACCTCATCCAGAACTAAAGATGACAAAGTTCCAGATCTTTTGGCTCCATGCACCCAAAGCCAGGGTTCAGCCAAAGCCTGTTGTCCCGCTTTCAAGACCCCACAACCTCCAGGCATCATAAAAAAATCAACAGCATCACTTGGGCCACCAGGGGTAGAAATATGGAATTGAGTATCACAGCATACTGCAAATACTTCAATCCATGGTACTGGATGATCGCACACAATAGCTTCATGTAGATCAGGGGTGTCAAAGTTGTGGCGCTCAGACTGGATGCATCATGCGCTGACCACTCCCACCCTGATTTAGCAAAGTTGTGATACATCATGTGATGACAACATGACGCCCTGATGTAGATATTAAAAAGAAGTGGAGGAAGTACTAAGTCCTGTGGCATGCCACAAGATAATGGTTGAGAACTGAATCTTTCATTCCCTGTTAATAGTGACCAGCCTTAGAGAAGAAGCTGAACCAGAGCAAAACTGTGTCACCCAGCCCCAGTAGTCAGCCCAAAAGGATACCATGGTCAATCAAAGGGTGCTGAAAAGATCAGGGGAAGCAAGGATGGTTGAACTACTTTCATCTCACCCCCATCAGAGATCAACAAATGCAACAATGGCATTTTTATCCTGTAACCAGGCCTGAATTCTGACTGAAAGAGGTCCAGATAATCTGTTTCATCTAGGACTCTCTTAAGCTGCCAGGCAACCATATTTTCCACCACCTTTCCTAAAAAGGGAAGATTAGAAGCAGGATGAAAATTGTCCAAATAGGTGGGATCAAGTGATGGGTTTTTTTTTAGGAAGGGATGAACCAGGGCTCCTTAAAAGGCCCTCAAAACGTCCCCTCCTGTAATGATGTATTATTAATCATTGCCTGAATCCACCTGCTAGTCATTGTTCTGGAGGCTGTCACTATCCAAAAGGAACAACGATTTAACTGACAGGTAGTGGCACTGACAGCATTAAGGATCCTGTCCACTTCCTCAGGTCCAACAGGGTCAAACCATTCCCAGACAACTGTGCAAGACCTTGTCCCAGGTATCTCATATGGAATTGCCTCATGCATGAGATCTAACTGGGAATGAATCCAAGTGAGTTTGTCTGTCAGTTATTAAACAAATCCCTCTCCTAAAGATGATATAAAATAACCAAATGGAATAATCATAATCTGTATTATTAGATTAAATCTACACAGATCATGTAGATCTTTCTTGGCTTTTTGTATTATCTAACCTGATGTCATATTTGGGTAGATTCTATAATGACACTTTGGATGGTCCTAATAAAAAGAGCTAATTTGATGGAATTGTTAAAGGCTGGACCAGTCTAGAAACTTGGAGAGTCTTGCCTTAGGCCCAAAACCAACCAGGTAATTTTGGGCTAGTCACACTCTGTCTTAGGAAGAAAACAGTGGCAAACCACTTTTAAAATGATGCCAAGAATATAGGGACTTATCCGATTGATCCCCAAAAGTCAAAACTGACTGAAGGCACAACACAAAATGAAACAGGTTAACCATCTAATCACAGACAGCGATTTTCCTCCTTGACAGGCTCATCAGGTGGTAAGTTTCCATTGGCTGCAGTTCTAATATAGATACAAATATTACAGAGAAGGTAACAAGTGTGAAAAATGTTTATGTTACTTAACATCAGATTTTAACTAGGGATATATATGTACCTGTGTGTCTCCGTCTTTAAGTCTATTATTGTGAAAGAGAACCGTAAGAATTCCCCCGTGATACTGGGAACGGAATGGGGGGGGGGGGAGGTGTCCTTCACAAGCGAGTCATAAAGGTATAAAAACCGCCGCAGCCATCGCCAGAAATGGAATTGCGCCCATAATAGTAAGCAAACTCCATGTGTAAAAGTTAATATCGTAATCAAAAAAGGGGAGGGGCATATAACCATTTCGCATTTAAACAACTGTAAGCCAGGAACGACTTTTCCCCAAGAAACCCCTCACCTTCCTATATTTGGTCTGCCTGCCCCAGGCGCGTTCGCTCTTTCTTTCTCTCCAAGCCGTCGGGTAGCGTCTACCCGTTTCCGTAGCAACCCCATAGTTCCTGTTTAGGGAAAAGAGAACGAGCGAACGAGCGTGCGCACTATGTCGTGATGGTAAAGAACCACAGAGATAGGAAATTATAGATAACCTTGAACGATTTTTTTTTTTAAAGCTAGTTTTTCCTTAGAGAAGCCATCTTTATTTCGCCTCGCAGACTTTTGAAGGAAAATATCACCGAGGAATTTATTTCACTGACCCTTATTGTGAATTGGGGTTTTTTAATGTTTAAAATGAGCCAATAAATATTCATCATATCAATAAAAGATAATAAATGCAGCTCTGGATTGATACCAGGTGTCTTTGGTGCGCCCTGAACTTGTTTTCTTTGCAGACGTTTACCCAAACTAGGTAACCTCATCCGTGATAGAAGGGAGTGCAGATTGCTGTTTGCATTCACTTAGAGGCGATTGTGTGCGCGCATACTGTAATTGAGATCGGCTGTGACAGCAGTGATGGATTTCTTCGATTATTATTACAGTATCGAAGGAGGAGTCCGTGACTCTCATGTATTAAATGTCTGAATCAACAACGAGCCTTATGCGCCAATCGAAGAGAGGGCGCCAAAGATGCTCGGAAGAGGCGCTTGAGGATCCGTGCCTCGCAGGGAGGAGGGCAGGACCGAGCTTATTTAGCTGTCCGCAGTTCACGCGTTGATACTGGAGTAGCTGTTGTCTTCGTCATTGGTTGGTCTCGTCATCATGCGCAAAACAGGCCCGCTTCCCCTGCCTACCCGCAGGCGGAGTGGGTGGAAGCGTAGGCGCTTCCTTGGGTGGGTGTTTGTACTTATCGGGCTGTAAATTGGCCAGCCTTTGTGCGGGAATTCATAAACGCCTTAATTAAAAAAAAAAAAAAGTGCGGAGGCGAAAGACAACCCTACCTCTCTTACAGAAATACCGTGTAATTTTACTTTGGTATACTCTACAGGTGATTGATTGATGTGCACGTACATAAGTGTCCATACTCCGTCAGCTGACGTTCACAAGATCCAAAGGTAGAAAACTGGCCAAGGTATTTCGTTTGGTGGACAAATGAATACTGACCTGAAACGGTGGAAATTTGAATTTCGTGCCTTCTAAATTATTGGTATTGCAACAATCAACTAGCTTGCCAATTGCCAAATTTTCATATCAATTTTTTCCACTGTATAGGCATATTAACGAACACAATGCATATAAGAATAAAAGGATCTTTCCAATTCCTTTCTATTATGTATTCTATTCCAAATGAGAACTTATTTATTTAGTGTATGCCATATCATACATGGATTAGCAATATATATTAACATATCTAGATTAATAGAATCCAATAAAATATAAATGTTAAAAAGACCTATGTTCAAACATTAACATCTCTGGATCATCTAACCATTGAAACCCAGGATTGTTTATATTTTAAAAAAATAGATTCCAGATTGGTATATGTCCTTAGTTTAGCTAATCACAATGTGATCTACAGTTTGATGTGAGACCCTCATAAAGTGTTAAAGTAACACTTTGAGAAAGATACTGTGCCCCATTTATACAGAGTATACCGGCAGATGCCATATAAGGTGCAAATCCTATTCAGGATTGTCCATTGCTAACTTGGTCATTCAAAGCTTGGCACCATTTTTGTGGGGTCATTTATATGTCTTCCTATATCTGGGCGTTCAGCAACCCATTTGGCTTTCCATTGGGAATCTGTTAAAGTTGTTGGGCAGATGTCATGCCAGTGCCAGTGCCAGTGCGGGTTTCCTGAATTTGAGTCTTCTTGCTAATAAATGTGGAAGATCAGCAGGTACCAGTAGGAGTTGTTCATAATTTTTCTGTATTCCCTCACTAGTGCATCTTGCCTTTGTAAAGCTGGCAGTGCTATATTCCTCAGAACAGGAAGCCAGCAAGCCAGAGTGGTTTTAATACCTCTGCTTATCATCGTCATGGTGTCATTGAGTCTGTCGTCTTAACTTCCTAGTATGGCAGCTATTAAACCATACCAGGGCACAGTATGCTGCTGCAGAGTAGATTAATCTTAGTGCTGATGACCTAAAGGTAGCAATTGGGGTTTCTCATTTAGTTACACATAATTTATGGAGGGTTATTGTTAATCGCAAAGTCTGTCCGACCCATCATCACTGTATGGACAACCTTCCTCCAGGCCTTCCTGTCTTCTACCATCCCCTGGAGTCCATTTAAACTCACATCAACTGCTTCAGTGACTCCATCCAGCCACCTCATTCTCTGCCGTCCCCTTCTTTTGCCTTCAATCGTTCCCAGCATTAGGCTCTTCTTCAGTGTGTCCTTCCTTCTCATTGGCCAAAGTATTTGAGTTTCATCTTCAGGATCTGGTTTTCTAAAGAGCAGTCAGGATTGATCTCTTCTAGGATTGACCAGTTTGATCGCCTTGCAGTCCAAGGGACTTGCAGGAGTCTTCTCCAGCACCATAGTTCAAAGGCCTCAATTTTTTGGCGCTTGGCCTTCCTTATGGTCCAACTTTCACAGCCATACATTGCCACTGGGAAAACCATAGCCTTGACTATACACAATTTATGGAGTATGCTGTTCCTAATATTGATTTTTTGCCACTGTATTCTTTGGCCCAATGTTACTCCAAGATACTTTTTAATGGGGATAATAGGGGAGTAAGTTTTTCTTTCAGTGGATCAGGATGGGGAACGATGGCCCTTTTATGACTTGTGGACTTCAATTCCCAGAATTCCTAAGCCAGCTGTGCTAAGGAATTCTGGGAGTTGAAGTCCACAAGTCATAAAGTGGCCATAGTTTCCCACCTATGAGGTAGATTGGTGGGGGGGCTTCATTTGCTAGTTTGTTGTTAAGGTAGAAGCACATAGTTAATGTTTTGCTGGTGCTAAGAGCGAGCCTCCAGTTAGTGAAGAATTTTTCCAAGATTTCAAGGTCTTTGGATAGGAGGCTGTGAGCTACCTCCATGTGTTTTTCTTGTACTGCTATGGTCAATAATCAGTGTGTCTAAATTTGTGCCCCCTTGTCACCAACATTATTTCGTATAAGGTGAATAGTGTAGCTGCCATTACAGAGCTGTGGGGGGAGAGTATTGTTTTACCTTATTTTTCTTTTCCTATTATTACCACTCAACTTGTTATCAATTAGTCAATAGAAATTTTTTCAGGGGATAATATGGCACAGTTTGCCCATCCTTCCAAACTGTTTATGCTGCAGCTATGTCTATGAACACATATCTGATTTTGATATTCAATATAGCCTGTTAGGCTTAGCACCTAACTAACTTGGTCCTGTCAAAAGCTGGCTTGTTTCATGGTAGATGTTCATCTGTTATGGGACTTAGCCTGTTTATAATTAATTTTTCCAGGAATTGTACCAGGAGCTCAAAAGGGAAATTGGGCAGTAGATTTCAATTCTGTCTAGTGGTTTGCCAGTTTTTAGAGGTGATATTATTTTAGCTTTTTTAAATTCTGGTGGTAGGCAGCCATTAGAAATTACGTACTTCTGAGAGGAATTTACCAATCCAGTTCCGTGCACGCCTCCAAGGGTTTATCAGGAATTTTGGATGAATACCATCAAAGCCTGGTGCTTTACCACATTTCAGACTACCAATGACAATGACAATTTCTTTTAAAGAGAAGGGGCAAGAGTGCTTGACCACCAAAAAGGTGAAAGTGCTTTTTTGGTGAGACTGGAGTGTCCTTTCACTGTTGAAGTTTTGAAGCAAGATAAAACTAGAGACTGTTTGGTCAGGAGTTATATTGGATGTTTCTTGTGTCGGTTATCTAGCTCCACTCACTTTTCTTAAAAGGTTCAATGCTTTCCTGCTGAATTTGCTGAAATTTAGTGATTCTGTGTTTTATTCCCACTTCTTACATTGAGCTGCATCTCTGGATCAGTGCTCTGTAGGAGGTAGAGTCCTTTATTTTTCAATATGTGAATTTATTTCTCTTTTAAACCTTGCAAGTCAACTAGAAAATTCCCAATATGACTTCCAGTTTGTTTGTCGTCAGAGTTGGAGCAGAATCCGCGATCGTGCGTGGTTTCACCCGAGCTCACTTGCTGGAGGGTCCCGATTGGAAGGGTGGTTGAGGGAAGTTGCAACCCTCCTCCCAGACAGGAAAACCTCTCCTAAAGGCAAGTTGCAGCTGTGGTCTTAAAATGGCCACCATGAAGACATAGAACACTCCGGGAAACTAAAACTGTGCTGGAGAGAAGCAGCAAGCAGTGTGTGAACTAGGCAAAACACATCATTTTTGAGGTACCCCAGTATTAAAAATAAAGGAGGAAAGTGTATGGAAGCAGTGACTAAAGAAAGTGAGAAGGAAATTGGATTTTATATAAAAAAATGGATTTTATTTTATAAAATTGGCTTGAATCATTGTATTGGACTAATTTGGAGGAGAAAATTTAAAGAAAAATATTTGAACAAAACAAAGGTTTAGAAATTAAACTGGATACTTATTGGATTATGGGCACTTAAAGGGCATAATTAAATGCTGAAATTGAGTGTGTTGAAATGAAAAGAAAAAATAGCTAATGATTGAAATTAGTGAATTAAATAAAAGTACTATATTTAACAAAGAAAGTTAAAGTTAAGGAAGGAGTGGACTGTGGAAAAGGCTCAAGATCGCCACCTGATGGTACAGGAAAAACTTCAGTGACCTTTCTTTTAAAAGGTGCTTGGTCTTTCTAAGAAATTGGACTTTGAAACTTAAAGGAAAGTAAAAGAAACTCCATTATAAAAAATAAAAACCCTGGAAAGTGACATTAGAACACTACAAAGGGGAAGATACTTGAAAATATTGGCATAGAACCACCCAGTGATTGTGGGAAACAATTGGGAAAGGGCCCTCTTGAAGACTTGAAACAAAGATTCAAGGACATTGATTGTTGAAAATAAATTTGAAAGACACTGGCTGAAATAATATACTGGACTTTGGGACTGAATACACCAATTAGAGAAGAGGAAAAAGAAAAGTGAGAAGATACGATGGAGGAATTACTTGTTGAAATGAGATCAGACTTGCAAGACATAAGGCAAATGATGAAAATTAGACTTGAAATGTGTAATTATGTACTACAGAAACTAGAAATGGCGACCCAGTATGTAGAAGAACAAGGTAAACCAGAGGGGGAGAAGACTAACAAAGAAGAAGCTAGCTTTGAAGAACAAAGGGATCAACAATTATTTAAACAGAGGGGGAAAGGAGTTAAAATTAAAAATATGTGATCTGAAGTGATAAAAGGGAAAATGGTTCTGAAAATGAAAAAAAGGAGAGGGGAAAAAACTGAAAAGGGAAGTTCAAAAGAAAAACCAAAGGAGGGAGGGAGGAAAAGTTAATAATTGGAATGAGAAATGGAGAGGAATAAGAATGAGGGGGAAAGGGAATTGAAAGAAAGGACCAGAAAATAAACAGAAACAGGAAGCAAACGAGGATGAAAAGAAACTATATTGTTAAAAGAGCGAGAGACAATGGGTGAAAAAAAAAGAGGATAGGAAGGAGATTACACAAGGCAATAAGTTGTGATATATATGCATTAGTATTGAAAATAGATAAGTATATAACTGATGGGATTTTTTCTCTTTAGTTTCTTTTCTTTCTCTCTTTCCTGTTATTAAAGAATTATTGCTATATGGAATTGGGAATTTATAATAAAAATATATAGTAATTGATGACTAAAGAGGTACAAGAAAAGGGGGAAAGATGTTGAAATGAGATCTATTATGATCTATCAGTTGCTATACTTAAATGATTAGACTAATATGTTTGTAATGTATAGATGATTTATAAGGTGATTGAGAAAATGTAATGCAGAATCTGATAAATGTGTGTGTGTGTGTGTGTTATAGTAAAGAGGGAGATGGTGTTTAGATTGAAGGTGGCTGGCTCAAATTAATAATTAGAAAGGACAATCTTGAATTAATAAATTAAGAACTGATAAAACTACAAATATGACAGAAAAAGATAATATGGGAAATGAACATAGAAACGAGATGAGAATTCTAAATAACACTGTAAAATAAGATATGAAAATATTCTAAGGAAATAAGTTATAATATGAATTGGAATTGGATAAGTTCAACATTTAATACTAATAAGGTTAATGTGATATGAAATTGAACAAATAAAATGAATAAGTAAATATGGTCATGTTTGTATAGATGTGAAACCATACTGCTTGCCAAATGAGAATTTTTTATTTAAAAAATCGAGGAGGAAATTGAATAATGAAATTACTAAGTATGTCCAACTGATATGGTGTCATTAGGAGAGTATTGAAATGTTGAAAGTAAGCAAAGAAGGATTTTGATTTAATGTGAATAAGGGTAATAAGAGATATGATTGGTATTATTAAATTTACCTATATTAAAATGTATGATATATTGATGCCACACAATTAATGTATTGATGTGTATGTGTAGAATAAAATAAAAAAACTTTATTACAAAAAAAATTCCCAGTATAACTTCAACAATGCTTTCAATTTTCAAGAATTTTTATTTCCAACTTTTATTCTAATCCATCATTTCTCATTATGTATTCTAATATTTCAAATACTCGTGCAGTTTTGTTGTTAGTAATATTTTCCATGCCCTCTACAGGCATATGGCTTTGATTTTTGGCTTCTCTGCCTAGCAATGTCATATAGAATAATTTGAATCTTTCCCTTATTATTAAAATAAATTTAGTTAGCCAAAGGTTAATCATTTCCCCAAATCTCATTCTTCCTACATATCTTTGTCATAATTCTTGGAAAATCATAATTTATGAAATTTGTGCTCCACATGGTTCTAGCTTGGAAAGAATCAATACCTTTTAGAACAGTGATTTAGTTCTAAAATTAAGTTATGAGTTATTTCTAATTCTATGACACATCCCATTGTTGTTCGCAATGGCTTTATTT